>NC_135082.1:15587500-15720000 GCF_051107435.1 Chaetodon auriga | reverse complement strand
TGATGAATCAACTTCCGTAAAGGCCAAAATACAATAGCCAAAGACGCCAAATATGAATTATGAACCTTCACGCCAGAATTCATGTATGATTAATTACAAATAAAATCAGGCAGTGAGTGCAAATTTTGTGGTATTGATCCATCTTTCCATCGCTCCTTCCACTCAGTAACATGGCCACCAAATCTTTTTCTTTAATAAGAAGCTGACATTAAAGGGCAAGCATGGTCACTGCTTTCTGTAGCCAACGGGCCCGGCTGTCTTCTCTACACTTCACTGTAAGTTACAGACATTTTTTCAGATGACCTTTAACAGTCAGCGTTTTAGGACAGTTTAAGAGCGACAGTAATAAACTGAGGAGAGAGAGAGAATATTTTTCCTCCTCTTCTCTCCACTTTGCACCAGCCTCTGCTCGAGTGTCGAAGGAGAAGATACTGAGGTTTTGTGTGTTCAGTGTACCGAAAGGCAGCGCAAACACAGATACTCAGGAAGGATTGGGCTCTGTGTAGAATGACTGTCAGAGCAGCATTGACCTCTGCTGGTAGCACTGAGAAAATACAGGTTAACGGAGGTAAAATCATATATGCTGGCAAGATAAGATAAAACTTTATTGATCCCATGGCGAGGAGATTTAGTTGTTACAGACAGGAAGAATAAAAAAGGTGGTGTAGGAAAGAGCAAACAGACAATAAAAAGGATACAAAATAAAATAAAATCAACTATATATATGTACATTATATCCAAAAAAAAGTATAAAGATTATATTGCCTTGTGAAGAATAATTTCACAATGGGCACATGAGCAAGATATGGATCATAAAATACAGTGGTGTTACATTACTTCATAGTAGAAAAAATATCACACAGTAAAACATATATAGAACAGTAAAGTACAATAAAAAAAATATATAATCACAGTAAATGTGGGGCCATCTTGGAAATTTGATTAACTAATCAGATCAGATGTCATTTTCAACTCTCGAGCGCTGGCAGTAAAGCTCACAAAAAGTCAAATCAAAGGATTTGAATCCCATTCTGATCTTAAACTGATCGTGTTTTCTCTTTGAAATCTGTAAGAAAAGAACTGAAGAGAGGAAGAAGAAAAGACAGAGGACTCAGATAAAAGTGAATCTTTTCATTATGTTTTCTTTTAATAACTGTCCTTCACATCTCAACATCATAGACAATCCACACTAACGTAAAAATGATCTATTTCACAGTCATTTCTGATGCATTTTTAAGACTGTCAACAACACTACTTATCACTTTTACCAAAGAACCCCGTCTTTATTAAAGTTATTGAAGTTAGGGTTGGTAGCTCTTCAAACAGCACAAATAATGGATAAGGTCAAATCAAATGAAAGTATCCAAAAGTTGTCTAAAATTAGATGAAATCAATATGATTTGAGAGGAACATGCATTGTAAAGAAGCAAAGGGTCAAGACTAATGTGAACAAATCAGTGTATTTCAGTTACAAGGTTGAATTATGGAACATTTTTTTATGGTGAAGAACCAAAGCTGTTTAAAATGTATAAAAACTATTTAAAATAAGATGCCTCCTGTTTCATTGTATCCACAGCCGTTTATCCTTCATGTTTCCTGTCAATCTCTTGTACCAAATATGTATTAAAGCCAAAAATATCAGTAAATAATCTTAAACCACCTGCAAAAATTTCCGATTTGTTTGTTTCTACTTCACAGAAACCTCAGGCTGGAGTTTCCAGACCTCGTTTAAGCTCTGCTCGCTTCTTCTTTTCGCTGCAGATTGATTAAACCAAATCCCTTTCATCACTTTGGTTTTCCTCCCAGTTCATCTCTGACTGTCTGTCACTTTCCGCACTGCCTTCACCCTAAACTTCTCCTCAGCTCCCTGTCGTCTCTGAAAACCCTGCAAACATCCTGTCAAGCTGTGCCAGGCTGTAAACAGCCTGCATGATTTCACTTATCCTATCCATGCAGCCTGCCCTCAGGTGCTTCCCACTGGCAAACAAATCCAACCTGCCTGGATGCAGAGCTGTGTGCTCTGTGGTGGTCTGGGCACATGATGGCACCTGATGGCAGCTATCAGCAAACAAAACAGTCTTTGGCTGGAGAATACAACTGAATCCCTTCTTTTCTCCAGCCAGAGTAAGACAAGGAAGCCTCCAGCTACTTGAATCTCCTGCTGTATTAGTTTAAATCCAACTCATCACCTGTATTGCATCCCATTGTTTGTCTGTTTTACCGCCTCCCACTATGTTAAAATGCCTTAAAAAAAAAAAAAAAAAAACTCCTCAGAAATCTACTTAAAACTTTTCTCCATTTGTTCCTGGGTTTTCTTTGGCAATCACAAACAAACTCAGAGGAAACTTTCCTTAGACTTAGACTTAGATGGTCTTTTTATTGATCCCAATTTCGGAAATAATTTTGTTGCAGTAGCAATTAAACATACAGCAAACACAGGATGTATACACAATAATTTAAGCAAAGTAACAAAATATATAAACAGGAATAAAAATGAAAATAAAAATATAACTAAGTAAAACTAAACATAGTTATATAATATGTATTATAGCATAGAATACATATTAGTCTGTCGAGTGTCCTCCTCTCCACCACCTCCTCAAAAGTGTCCAGTTTGCAGCCAATAATGGAGCCGCACTTCCTGATCCTGGAGGAACAAAACAAGAAAATTCAAATGTGCTGAGATGTGCTCAGTCTCAGCGCTCTCCTGTTGGGAATAGGAGGAACATGCAATCTTAATCATCCTTCTCCTCCTTCCTGTCTGTTTGCCTGGAAGAGCTCAATTCCAAAAGGTGAAACTCGAAGCAGTTATTCAGTGACAACAGCTTAAAATGTCCAAGTTTTAATGTGTCTCACTATATCTGAACATTAACATCAGTAATTATTATTTAGAAGCTCTCATTTAAGTGTCATGGCTGATTTTCTGTTTTAAAAAATGAGATTTTTGACCAAACCTCAGTATTTCATGCTTTTGTTCCCATATATGAGTCTCTGAGTGCACAGCAGAGGGCGCCACATTCCTCTTATTTCTCCTCATTGTAGTCCCTCATTGTCAGAGCTGATCAGAACAGAAGTGAAGATGAGTCTTAACCAAATGAAACATTAAATATTCAGCAACTCAAAGTGCATGCTAATGAAGCAGCTCTTCCTCTGCTGCTTGATGAACGATGAGGGGGATTTTCAAACTGAGGGTTCGCCTGCATCGGCCACAAGGACTCAGGTCTGAGGTGTTGGTCATAAGTGCTTAATGAAATATTCAATAGCTCCTTCTTTCTCATCAGATATTCGCTTAGGGTCCTCCCTCTTTAAGTCAGGGGGACTTGGCTGCACTTTTTGCATTCAGAGACGACAAGGAGGGAAAGTAGGATGAACGAGTACATGGGAAAAGAGAGCAGGGAAGGAAGACAAATGAGAGGTGTGTGCGTGCATGGCCTCACTCTTTGTACATATGAGAGTAAGCACACGTGCATCTCTGTGCACACAGGCTTTGATGTGGATATTAGTGTGTGCGTGGGTGTGCTTTCCCCACTGTGTGTGCTCTGCACTTGTGCATGTGTACTGCTGCTTGACTCCAAAGTGCTGTCATATCACGTTTAATGTGCCATAGGGGACACAGCGCGCGTTTAATACAAAATATAATGCATTATAATTCATATGGAAAAGGCTCTCAGGGGAGGAGACACCGCTCTCCCCCCACCGATGCTGTAATCAATCCCCAAGCTGCATACAATTAACACTTCCATCACTCTCATCTGCTGAGGAAGGAGGAAACAGGAGACTGAGAGGGGGAGAGTCAATAGAGGTGTTTTTGTATTCAGTTCACAGAAACCACTGAGGTATTAGCTGAAGAAATAAGACTTTGCTGCAGTTAGCAGAAAAATATTTTCATTTGCGCTTTTGAAGAAGCTAACACCCTGGTGTGTCATGTGCTAGTTATCTGCATCCAGGAATAGTCGTTGAGGGCGACAGGGCTCGAGCACAGCAGCACCCACAGGCAAGGTGATGCTGTCTGTAAAATGTTTATGCCAAAAAAAAGTAAATATTTCAACCAAGTGCAAAATGAGTGGATAAACAGCTTGGCGTTAGTGTATTTTGTACTGGTTTGTGTCCCGTGCTCACCTCAGGCTGGCTTTAAAGAGCTCTGCCAAATGTGTCATCTGTGTGTCGACCACAGGGAGTAGGTTCGATGTAGATGGTGGCTGCAAAGTCGAGTTTTTCCACATCCTGACAGGTGACATAAAGTATGTGGGCGGTCGCTCATAAAGATTCACTGTTGCTGCCGTGGCCTTGAAGAGACTGTTGTCATGGAGGGAATGCTCAGACCAGTACAGCCTCACCCATACAGGGCCCTGTTCTTTCACATATAGCACTGTTATCAATGATCAATGTGTTAGAAGTGGCCACCAGTACAGGAGAGTCGCCGGCCATCTTGTTTTGAATCAAATAAAGGGTCATCTCACTCAAATTAGTGTATGAAAAAGAAGATTTTATTACTTGTTGGCATGGAGCTACACACATGGTTTTGGTTTATTTTGTCAGGCTTTTGATGTCACTGAGATTTCTGTGAATGACTTTTAGTGACACTTACTGAAAATACATTTAACAAAGGGCTTAAAAGTCTACAGCCATGCTCGCGGACCCATGAGGACCCATGAGGCTATTGCTAAATGCTAGCATGTTTCATTGATTTTCTTACATGCTCATAATAACAAAGAAAACCTGCTGATGTTTAGCAGGTATAATATTTACCACATGCATGTTAGCATGCTAATTTACTGATTAGCATGGAAACTTTTTTTCATTGATCTTATTGGTCAGTGACTGGTCGCAGGTTTGGATCTTAAAGGTGTAATGTGTAAAATGTGGCCATCATTTTAGTGAAACGTATGTCATTGGCTCATTCTATTTTTCTGTTGCATATTAATTTGTATAAAAAAGAAACAGGAGATTGGCCCTCAGATGGGAACCTGCCCCCATCGTTTGCTTAAAGAAGCCACTAGCTGCATGGCTAACTGACCTAAAGCTAACCAACCCAACCACCAAAGGCAACGCATACGCACCAGTCAAAGGCAGAGGAGGGTCGTGACGCCACCCTACTGGCTGAACTGACTTTGTGATACTGGGTAACCAGAGTTAGGACCAGAGATAACCATTAATCTTGCTTTGAGGTCCAGGCTCAGGGCAGATGTAAGTCCAGTTCTCATTCCTTTTGGTCTTTTTGGTTTCCACAATCTCCTCAAGCTGCTAGATGCTCCAACATGTTCACCACCTGGTCGCTAACTTTGTTATCCTTTTGATGCTGGTCAGGTAGTGGTCAGCAGGTTTATAAAGCTTTTCCACTGAAAACAGCTACATCTGGAAACAACACACATGAGAGCACTGAGAGTGAACCAAAACATTCGGACATTTGGCAGGAAAGCAAAACGAGGCTGTGCTTGATTGCTCTGTAGAGCTGCATGGGGCCCTTGATTCATTTTTCATATAAAAATACTGATTACAGATTGAGGTCCAAATCCCACAGATTATCATCGTGCAATCATGGAGCTCTGAGAAACCAGCAGATATTCAGAATTTCTTGCATTTTGTTTAATACATGACCGTTATAGAAAGTGTTGCTGCTGAGTGTTCCTCGATCGACAAACCAACAATCAATTCATCACTTCAGCTCTGTACTGAAGAAATAGTCCCACTGATTGTTTTTGCATCACAGGCTAAACTCCATTCACCTCCATCGTACTGATACTGCAGCTGATCTCAAACCCTGGACAAATAAAGCCAAGACTATGCATGGCTTGACACTAATCGAGGTAATTATTTTTCAAATTTGTGTGAAATGATCCTTTAAGTGGTGATGATATGAATCAGCATTTGTAGCACCATGCCTTTCCAGAGGCGGAATGGTTTTGTCAGTGTTTACTCACTCGCTGCACGGTGATTGCAGGCAGGCCTTGTTGCACTGCTCGGACTCTGTGGTTTGTAGTCTACGCAGGAGCAGCGGGCACACGTTTGGCTTTGATGTAGGACAACTGACATGTGATTGACTTTTTGCGGCAGGGATCGGCTGATCTCAGCAGTGCGGCACCTCATTCTCACGTCTGTCAGGATCGTTGAGCTCGTCTCCTGCACTCCTCAGTCCATTAAATAAAAACTGTTAGCTCTGATGACTCAGACGACACTGAAACTGTTTGAGCCGGTTAATGACCAGGTGCCGTTTTCACGCCTCCTTCTACTCCATCTCTGCTGTGCCTGCCTCGCTCTTTTGCTCTCCCTCCCTCTGTTCTGTCCCTCTTGTTCCTGTCATTTTCCACTCCCCCGCTCCCTCATTCCATCTACCCCCTCCCTCCTTCCTTCCCTCCTCACCTATGTCCCCTCCATCTACTTTGTCCTCCCAATTCTCTGCTCTCATTCGATTCTCCCCACCGTCTCCCTATCCCTCCCTAACCTCCCTCTATCTATCTTACCCTCCAAATTTCTTCACTTTCATTTGTCTCGCTCTCTTCCATCCTACAGTTATTGCCCCCCTGTCTCATTTCTTTCACTCCCTCCCTGCTTCCCTCCCAATTCTATGCTCTCATTGCCCACATCTCCTCTCCTCTGCGTGGTCATGACTATGACAGTTTCCATCCAGCCTTCGTCTGATAAGCGGGCAGCAACGAACCAGCCAATTTATTATTCACTGTCTCCTCGCCACATTTCCCGTGCTTGTCAACACCTCCTTTCTCTGCTGTCAAATGCTTTCTACCTTTCCCCCTTTTCACTACCGCACACTAGTCTAACCCCATCCTTTTCTTGACTTATCCTCCATCCATTCATCCAGGCAGCCATCTCAATCTAGTAAAAGGTCCGATGTGTAATGGTTAATAAATGATGAGAGAGAGGTAGGCTGGTACTCAGAATGATCCACAGCACCCCGGACAGGACTGAGTAGCAGTGCAGATGATGTCAAGCTTAATGTCTTGGAAGAGTTTGGCGCTCGGCCTAATGTGATGAACCTGTTGCTGTTTAGTGTTATTGCCCTGCAAGCGCAGGTCCGCAAAGCTATTTTGGTTTCCTTGTCTAAACCAACGAGACACTAATGTCTCAGTTACTCTGTCTGTTTGTGTTTGCCAGAAGAATAGCTCAAAGACTTTCCAATTAGACTCCTTGGAAAGATCACTGTAGATGCTGCTGATGTTTTACAGCAGATGTGATAAAATATCGTAAACTCAATTTACACTTGTTTGTTTTCTTCTCTAATGCTTCGTTTTACACATCCTTAAATTCCTAATATTTTTCAAATAAGATTTGAGGAAAAAAAAAGATGCAGCATAGTTTTAATTTAAAGTAAAACAGAGAGTGATCATTCAGTACATTTTCAGTTAATTCCAAATGCTGAGCCAGCAGAACCTTGAGTCTTTAGTGCCAAGTAGGTATATTGATGTGTAACGGTCAGAATAAACAAAGTCAAAGAAAGAGAGAAAAAATAGAGAATTAAGAATGAGCAGTGGATGGTGAATAGATATATACCTGGGCTTAAAAAGAACAATCCTGAAAGGAAATTCTCATGGGAATCAATAATAAAGTCAACAGACACTGACAGAGGAGGTCAGGATGGTTGAATGGGTCAGCAGAGAGCACTGTTTGTTGTCCATGATGGTCCCCCAACCCTGAAAAAAATAATCACTTTAACCCAAGCAACGACCCGATAACAATGGAGGACAATAACAAACAGTCTAGTTTGTTGCTTCTCTTTGCATTAATCCACAACCTTCTTCAGCAGATGGAACATACGAGCTGGACTGTAAACACTGTCTGTTGAAGGACGGTCTCTGAATGTGAATGTCCTCCTTGATCTTTCTCCTGACTCCTGGTCGATGACTTCGAGCCCTTACCAATTGATGTTGTGACCTCATTTGGCCTGATGTTCACAGACAGCTGATGTCGTCCTTCACTCTGTTACCCAGGCCCTTTGCCATTTAATCAATGTGGTGATGACAACAGTTATCTGCCACGCGATTCTTCTTCTCTGTGTTGTCCTGTTTAGGACCTAAGCAGAGATTCCACTTACCATCACTAACTGAAGTTCTGGACTTACGTCAGCTCCATTTGCAGAAAAAGCTTGTGTGATATGCTTTGAGAATGAACCTCTAGCTCGCTCTGTAATTTTTGCTTTGAGACAATTTAGTTTGTTGGAGATGCAGGGGTTTGTTTTCTTTAGGCGCCTGCTGGGTTCTGTTGTTCAGGGTTTCTGAACAACTCTAACCGAATTCTATTCTATTCTGTTTTAGCTGACAAACCAATCTCACCACAAGGCTGATTTAGAAGCTGTTCAGGAGCTTTTGATTGCATCCCACAATCAATCCCACTCAGAAATTGAGTTTTCCCACTTGTCATTGTAATTGGAGATGTTTCCATTTTTCTGAGCACCTCAAGGACTTCTCCTCTATGTTGACATAGAAAATGAGAATCATCCTTGTCCTTAGAAACAGTAGCTGACAAACCAATCTCACCGCACGGTCCATTCAGCGGCTGCTGTGAACTAACATTACCAAGGCCATTGTGTTTTATTCTGCTGTATTTATTCACTGAATTGCGTTCTGTTCCCTTCAAATGAGTTCATTCAGTGCAGTTTCAAACCTTGGTATTTAGAAATGTCAACTTTCAGTCTGTTTTTCATCTTTTCCTCTGTTTTTTTTTTTTTTTTTTCCCATTTTTTTCAGTGGATTGTCAAAATGTTCGATCAACCAAAGGCTCACTCTTCACTGATAGATGCGTATGCAACCCCCCCCCACCGAAGTTAAACATCATCACTACAGCAAATCACGCTCCCTTATCTCGTCTTTTCAGCCGCGCTTTCAGAATCTAATCAGCATGTCTTGTGTGTCGCTGCAGCCCGTAGTGTGTATTTGAAAACCTGTTTCCCTCTCTTGATATATTGCCGCTCTTCCTCGTGGGTGTTTGTGCACGTGTGCGTGTTTGTGCGGTTGTGTGTGAGATGTGATAGTTGCTGTTTGATTTTGATTAGACTCTGCTGTTTAGAGCTGTCTCTTTCTGCAGAGCTACAAAAGGAGAAAGAGGAGGTGTGTGTGCGTATGTTGGGGTGAGCTCTTGCATACCCAAAAAATGTCCCTCACCACCGCACGCCCGCCCGCGCGCATACACACACACGCACACACATGCCCTGCAGTGCTGCTTTCTCTCTTTCTTTGTCTATCTACCTTTCTCTGCCCCTCTTCTCTTCTTCATTTAATTTCTCTCTTGCACTCTACTCATCAGCATCTCACACCTCCTTCTTCCCTCTCTCTTGTTTTCACTCTGAATTGATCTTGAACGTGCACAGTACTGCAGCCAGTAGCTTTTAATGAATACCATGGCCTAATGGCTTTATCATTGGCCTTGATGGCCTCAGCTCAGCCACAGCGATGGCCCGGCTGTAAATTGTTTTTCTAACTAAAGCCACGTGAGGAATTTCAATAGGGTCTGCAGTCGATGGCGTCGGTGCAGCCTGCCAATCTCGAGAGCAGGGTGTTACATGGAGGCCAGCAAGGGGTTAAGCGTGACTGACAGAGGAGTACATGTGTGAGGTGTACTGTGTCGTCCCCTGGTTGTATTGTCATACAGGGTGTGCGTGTGGCCTGGTTTTGTATCTGATGCATTCAGCAGCAGACTCGAGAGCAAAAACATGTCTGAATACGGCGCGTTGCTGCTACCGCTGACATATGTGAGGCGGCGTTTCTGCAAATGTGCTGGTGTCAGATGCCCAGGGTTTTGTCTGTGACCTACCTGCTAGCAGTATAATCACACACACACACACATGTACGAACACACAGACACGCACGCCACCTGTCAGACTCATACATGTAGAGATAAAGCAGCAAATGCACTCTCCACAGTCGGAGCATTTGCCTGCTGAATAGCAAAAGGGGACTGATCAGTCTAGTCCTCCCTTATCTCCCCTCACCTCTTGCACTCTCCATCTTTCTCTATCTCTCTTTTTCACCCACCCTCTCCCCTCACTTTGCCTCCCCTGCCATTTGTGAATCCTCCTAATTTGTCTCTGTCCCTTTTTTCCTCTTCTCCTCTTCTCCTCCCCTCCTTTTCTCCTCTTTCTTCTCATCATTTCCTCATTCCCTCCTCCTCGTCTCTCTCGCTCTCCCTTGAGTTTTGTCCTCCTCTCTCTCTCTCTCTCTCTCTCTCTCTCTCTCTCTCTCTCTCTCACACACACACACACCCCTCTCCCTCTCTCTGTCTCTGTCTTTTCCTGTGCAACAGTGTGCAATCCCTCTTTCCCCACAAGACAGACAAAGCGAAAGAGCGACTGAGATGAACAGGAGGGAAGAAGGAGCAGAAAGAAGCAGAGACAGAGAGGCAGAGACATAAAGAGGCACAGAGGAATTGATGGAATGACAGTCTGGTGGCAGGGGACACACTGACAGAGAGAGAGAAAGACAAGAAAGAGGGAGGGGGTGCACGGTAGAGGGAGAGATAGACGGGATGCAAAATAGGCAGCTTCAGTGACAGCGTAGACAAAGGTAGCTTCAGAGTGCATGTGCGCCCTCTATTCATTCACACACTCTCTCGCTCTCTCTCTCTCTCTCTCTCACACACACACACACACACACCCTCTCTCTCTTTCTCACTCACTCACTCACACAGACACATGCACACACCCTCGAGCAGAAGCAGCAGAGCTGTGTGGGTGTGAGGCAGCATGAGAAGTGATATCTGTACTTCCACACATACAGCTGGCTGATGGACTAACTTAATTACATCACACACACCTACTGTACGCACACTTGCGAGCGCACCTTGATTATAGGTGGGCAGAAACACACAGACACACACACGCGCGAGAGCTCACACAACCTGTCTGCAGCCAGAAGTCAACATGGGTCTTGTGATGGGAACCTTTTCCATGCAATCCAAGCAGGTGAACTACCACAAAGGTAAGAATTCTTTTTTCTTTGGTATCATCAAATTCCTTCTTCAAACACACTCAGGATGTGTGCGTCTTCTTCAATGTGAGCACATGCATGTGGCCGTTATATGAGAGACGCACCTGTCATGTTGTGCGTTACTGCCTTAATGACAGAGTCGTGTATGTTTGCTCGCAGAGTCATGAATATTGCACAAGAAGTGCATTATGGGAACGAGTTGAATGCATTCTGAGCAGCAACGTAAAGTTGGCAGAAAAATGTCATTCATTCATTATTGGTTTATGATGCAATCTCCAGGCCATCTGTCCTGTGGATTTAGAACTAGAAAAAGGAAATGTGTGTGTGTGCGTGCGTTGCCGTGCCATTGGGGATGTCTATAAAAGGTGATGGTATTTACCCCTGCCTCCTCCCCAGACCAACCTGCTTCCTGTCTGCCCTGCTACTGTTTGACAGGGTGAAAATGGCACTGACACTTGACGCATGTATGCGTTCATAGTCACAAACAAATGTGCGCAGCTTTGTCCATGAAAATATTTATGCACATAATTCACTCCTATGCGAGGAGTGTGTGTTAGGGGGTGTCCAGTTTTGTGTGTGTTTTGTGATGGCGGTGGCAGCGGCGCGTCTATGTGCGTATTAAATCAGTGTGGTGTAATCCATCAGCCTTTGGCCATGGTCTGTCCTGCGTCTGTTGACCTCAAACCTGATGGTTATCACCAGCAGACACAGAGCTGCATTGCACAGACTGAAGAGACAGAAAACTGGAGTCAGATCATGTTTCACCACACTGTCACATGTGGCAAAAGATGCTGAAATTCCTTATTGGACCATTAACCCGTCAGCTAGTTATTGAGATCATGTGAAACAGACTGTGTGTTACATGTTCTGTGACAAACACTGTGGAGGCGATGGAAGTGATGTAAATTATGTGCTGTGAACGTTGTGCACGTCCCTCAGGAAAAATGCCTGTCTATATTTTCTGTGTTATACCTGTCAAACACAGCAGTCAGACCACACTGAGTGTTTGAAATGGCTGTAAAAACACTTTAGAGACCCTACAAATGTTGTTTCTGAAATACAGGCATATATAGCATCTTGCGTGGGTTGTTTATTTTAATTCTCGACCTGCGCCTCATTTCATCGCATGGCAACAGCTCTCAGCAGATACTTCAGATCTGTGCCGAAGAGATACTTGAGGCGCATTTTCAAGGTGGATGTTTTCCATTGCCTGAAATATGAAACCTATAGAAAGATTACTGAGACAACAGAGACGTCTCGTCCATGTTGTCCTCTTCCATTTTTGAGCACAATCCATTTACTAGTTGGAGAAGGCAACAATGCTTACGAAGCAACTGAGATATATTTTTATCCCGTTTTGTGCGGGAAAAGCTCTCCTCTAGTTAGGCTAACCTTTAAATAGCAGTCACTTTGAAGTTTGCACTGTTGGGGTGTGAGGAAGAGGGCGATAGATGAGAAAAAGTGGGAGAGAAAAATTGAGAAAAGTTGAGAGTGCAGGGGATGTTGCACCTCAGGGGGTTGCAGTGTGAGCGTCAATGAATGTGTGTGTGTGTGTGTGTGTGTGTGTGTGTGTGTGTGTGTGTGTTTCACCATCTGCTGCAGTGTTATAAAAAGTGGCCTAATGAAAGCAGGGCAGGATTCATTTTACATGGAAGGTTGGCCCATCCTTGATGGCAGCCCAACATGAGGCAACAACCAGCTGGGATGGACCCAAAGTTTACTTGCAGAACTTTTAAAAAATGTATTCTGAGATACAGTTTGACTGTGCAGGACAGAGGTGTGGACTGTGACAGGCTCGGGTCAAACTGATGGATCTGATGACTTTAGGACGACATTTAAAAGACTTATAATTCGACCATGATGACTCACGGCTTGGACTTTATCCGTACCATTCCTGACTTGGAGAGAGTCAATATCCTCCTAAGACAAAAATAAATATGTTACAAAAAAGTGTGCAGCCAATGACATCTTTATTTTTTTGGCTTGTAACAGATGACACATTTGGCAGTTCAGACCAGCAGACAGACAAACAGATGATACCTCAGATTCTCTCATTTAGAGACTGTGCTGCAGAGATGAAACATGAAGCAGTAAGTTTAATAAGGATTCATCATTTCTATAGATCGTCTGTACCAGCTGTTATTCTGTTGAACATTTTGTCAGTGGTGAACGGTGCATGTTGACTTGTTCGGGACTCCAAGCACAGAGTTTAGGATTTGCTCGGGCTGCAACTAACAGTTATTTTCATTGTCGATTATTTTCTCGATTAATCAATTAGTTGGATCCATAAAATGTCTGAAAATGGTGAAAAATGTCCCAAAGCCCGAGATGATGTCCTCAAACATGTTGTCCACAACACAAACATACTCACTTTACTGTCACAGAGGAATTTAGTTCAAACCGATTAACTGATTATCAAAAAAGTTGGCGATTCATTTGATAGTCAACAACTAATTAAGGAATTGTTGCAGTTCTATTCATAGCTCAGACTCGAGACTTATCACGTGCAAAACAATGACTGGTCGTCTCAGTTAATCGCGTTTTAGGTTTGGAAGTCATTTACTGGTCTTTATAATTCAAAAGTAAGAAATCACAGCAGACAGCAAACATTTCATTTAGTCAGTTAATGACTTTTAGCAAAAGCTGTCTGGTGCTCTAATGTCATTTTTTATGTTTCATCAGTCATTTAGCAATAATGGAAGACCACATTTTGCAAATAACAGTCTGATACAAGAACAAAAAACAGGTCCCTCTGCCCGCGTGTAGTGCACTGCAGATGATTAAACAATAAAGATGCAACAGTTTCCCACATAAAAACGGCTTTAGAGAGCTCCTCGGGTCTTTTCATTCTCAGCCTGACGTTTAATAGAGCTGACTCCTCTCTGCTTTATGTGTGTTTATGTGTGTTCTCAGGTGTGTTGTACTGCACAAGAGGACCTAATAAATGCAGACAGTGAACCAGTATCCTGACTGGACAGTGGTCAGTGTAGCATTTTTTCCCCACTGACCCACTTGGTTGTACTGGCCCCTTGTATATTTTCCTTGCCCTCGTAGTCAAAAAATGAAAATAACTCGTTTCTTTTTCATAGTTTAATAATTTATGATAACATTTCAGCGAAAATAGAACAGTGAGAGACAGAACAGCAGTTGTTTGTAAGACACTGGTGAGTGTTCCCACCTCCACCCCCCTGGCAAATGCCCTGATATTGCAAAACTTACTCAAAATGACATTTCAATCCTTCGCTTATACTAAAAGATATTCGGTAAAATTGACATTACAGTACATTTTAGGGACGCCATTACTATTATTACTATCATTTTTGTAATGATGATGACGACGATGATGCTGCTCTTGTTATTATCCGTCCTTGTCTGATGCAAGCATCCTGAATAGTGAGACAGCCCACAAATTTGGCAAGGATGGAAACAATAAATCAAACACACCCGTCCAGGCACTCTGTGTGTACAGTCAGAGCCCATGAAGGCTCATTGCTTGTTTAGACTGCAGTCCACGTTGTTTGAATAAAACTGAACACTATGAAACATCATGACTTATTTTGTGTCTGCCTGGGAGATTTGAGCAAGAAACGACAGCCTGCCAAAAACCTGCAGCACTCCACTCTGTGTGTATCTTAATCACAGGACCACCAGGATGTCCCGTCATCAGTGCTTTTCTTGTAAAATTGCTTTGACAAGGGGCCACAAGCAGATGATGCTTTATGTTAAGGGAACGCAGGTCATGAAATGTTGAGAGCGTTTCCTGTAGGTATGCATGCCTACAAGTTTTGCCATCCTTTAACCCTCTGGTGGCTCTGGAGGTGGAGCAGGGCAGGTATTAATAGCAGGGTTAGTGGCTTGATGCTCAGCTGCAACCTCCTGCCTGTTTCAAAGTACCCTTGAGCAAGATGCTAAACCCGACTTGCTCACCATGACCAGGTCTGTGCTGTGCATGCTGAATGAGAGCCACACTGTACTTTGGCATGAAAGCGCTAAACAAATTCAGCCCCTTTACAGGCTTATCCAGAGCGTTTTATAGTGAGGAATTCACTGAAATGAATTCGAGAGAGTAGCTATACAAAGTGAAGCAGGTGTTTTTGTTTTTGGTGAGGCGTACTAAATGAAGCTGAACTAATGCTGTGGCCTACATCAACTCATAGCTTTTCCTCCAGAGGAACTAGAAAGCCCAGATATTAGCCAGTGTCCTAACCAGCCACATACGGCCATAGGTTGCCATTAAGGAATTTATAAGTCTTTTGTCACCTGGGGCCAAAAAATAAATTTATCCACTGTCACAGTGCTCAAACTACTCTGCTCCTATGAAATATTTCCCAGTGGGTATGTTATAAACTACAAAACCTGCACCTTGCCGACACATTCATCTCCCTGTCAGTTCGCTCCATTTGTTTTTGCCTCTACTTTCATTTCTCTGTACTCTCTCGCTCTGTCAAGTGAATTTTCCCTCTCCCTCTCTTTGTCTTGCTCGCTCTCACCTCATTTCACCCCCTCATTTTGTCTTTTATGTGTTTCTCCCTTCAAGTTTTTCTTCTTCCACTCCCCGAGCCGCTCTCTTCTTGATCTATGGCTATTCGTCTGCCTTTGCTGTTTATCTCAGGGTTTCTGTCTCTTTCTGTCTGTCTGTCTCTTTTGCTCTCTCAAGCCCTCACATCTCTTTGTGTTGTGAGTTTTGCACAGAAGATAGCCTTGTTCTACTCTCAAGATCACTGCAGCTCCTTGACGCTTTCATGTGGAGTTTCAGTTTGGGGCCGGAAGAATATATGTAAATAGAATAGTTGTGTATGTGAGTCTTCTGGAGACCAGGCGTGTTTGGCTCAATGTTTCCATCTGCTGCAGGGCTAAAGAGCTGAGGGGAGAGGAGCCCTGTTTCTTTAATAGGCTTTAAAGTTTCCACCCCTCTCCCTCATCCCTGCACATCAAAAGAAGTGCACCAAAAGGGCCAATTAGGACAGCAAATGAGCTTTATTAGGCACATGGCAACATGAAAACATGTTTCTGGTTAATCCCGTGCCCGAAGCACGTGTGTGTGACTGAGTTCAATTGTGCAGTGATGAAACTGTGATATTACAGCCTCGTATCTCATATTTCTTTGCATTCTATTCGACACTCTATAGATTTTCACGCAACGTACCATTTCTATTTAAAAAACAAAAAAACAAAAATCTGCCCATTTAAGATCCTGTGTCAGTGTTTGATCTTTCAGTGCTGCAAATTAAACCCACGTTCAAGCATTTTATTAGATAAAAAAAAATCAATATACTGTATAAATAAGGATATATTTGCATAATATTTGCAGGCAAATGCTTTGCTCAATTCTTGGAAGATAAACAACATTTTCCATGCAATTTATCTCCGTAGACAGCTCAGCCCTGTGCTTGCCTTCAGGCCTTTGTGATACTGGAGCCAATGAGAGAAATGCAGATGAAGAATATAGATAGCTACTTAGCTCCGACTATGTGGTGAGGCCTGTATGCACAGTTATGACAGCAGTGACGCACCTCACTTGAACTGAATTAATGTGGCAGCTGAAATGAGGCACATATAGAGCGAACTGTAGATGTGGCCAGTAGCATTTTACACCACATGCTCTGCAGCTAACTGAGATCTCAGTTAATTTAAATTTAGACTTCTGTTTTCAGCAGTTTCTGGACATAAAGAGAACATGTCTATGCAGCTTATGTTATGTTGATGGTATACTTCTAGTGATCCCTTGAGTTAAATGAGATACTCAAAAAAAAGAAAAAAAAATTGTATTGATTGCATTCCCATACCAACCTGTGAAGTCTGTATGTAATATGAACACAAGGGGGTGGAGGTTAGGCAAACACAACAAATTAGTAATTTACATATCCCTTACAGTAATGAAGCCCTACAGGAATGGTTTCACGCCTTATAAAAACAAACTGTTTCCTTAATTATTAACAAACAAGCAACTACTGAGGGGACCGTGTGTCGCCAAGTAAATCTGCAGACCTCTGAGCAATAAATATCTCTTGCGGTGTGAAGGATGGACAGAGGAAGAGATGAAGAACTCCAGTGATCCACTACATAAAAAACTCAAGTGAGTCTGTAAGAAAAGAGGAATGGGGGAGATTTATCATTGCTTTCACTGACACTCTGCAGCATGTTTCTATTTGTTTCGCTGCACACTGACACTGGAAATAACACTGACTGTTCAGCTGTTAAATAAGTATGTAATCTGACTCTAAGAATGTGTGTGTGTGTGTGTGTGTCCATGTTTGTGTGCTCCTGGTTTTGCTGTAAATAATGCATGACGTGTCCCTGTGCCTTCATAAGCATCAGGTCAGTAACTCATGGTCCACAGTTATGTCATGCGCTTGATAGATATCTTCATCTCGACACATGCAAAACAAATACATGCAAGAGAAATACAAATCTTAACTTTGTGGAATTCAACACACATTTCTGTTTTCTGTTGTTGCACTGCAGGACTGCAGCTAGAGAGATTATTTTCATTATTGATTGACTGGGTGATTTTTTTTTTCGTGTGTGTGGGCATTTTCATGCATCCCTAATACTTTGCGAGATGTGTGAGAATTTAAGGATCATGCATTTGCTTCGTGGGCACAGTGGAAAAATCCTATTAGGCCAAGGTGGCATATTTAAATCAGTTGTTTTATCCCACCACTAGTCCAAAAGACAGCCAAAAGACAGTCAGTTTACTCTCATACACGGCACAGAAAAGCTTCAAATCCTCACACTTGAGAGACTGGAAATAGTCAAATGTTTGTCACTGTGGTTTAAGAATTATGCAATTTACCAGTTATCAAATAGTTGACAATTTTCGGTCGATCGACCAATGGATTAATCAACTAATTATTTTAACTGAGTGCACTGAAACTACTTAATACTGTTGGAACTCAGCCCCTTCAGGAGCTGCACTTCCAATGGATTGTCTGTCACTCTGAGCTCTTTCTGTTCCTCTTTCAATCCTGCAGGCAAAACCCTCTTTAAACAACCTCTCGAATCCGGATGAGTATCTTCCTGCTGCTCCCTCCCTGTGCCAGTGTGTGTGTGTGTGCGTGCGTGTGTGTGTCCTAAGTCATCACATCCCTTGTCAAACTAGTTAGCCTTGAGAATGATGGCGGAGCACAAAGCATGTCCGAGAGGAAGATGACTCTATTCCCTTCGCTCGGTGTCTCTCTTTGGTTTTTCTCATCGATTCCCTCGTTAATCACTCTCCATCTCCTATTCAAACTTTACCTCCTTCCTTCTCTCACTCCTGCTTTAGTCTTCTCTTTCCTCTCCACGCGTCCATCCCACCTCCCCTCCACCACTATTTCTCACTCTCTCCATTTATCTATGTCCCTATTTACCCCCTCCATCTCTCTTTTTCTCTTTTCCTCCTCTCCCTAGATGATGACAGATCAATAGCAGAGGCTCCTTTAATTATTCCCTTTTTCATAATGTGATGGGAGCTGGCAAGAGGCTCAGCATGTGTCCACTAATAAAGATACAGAGGAGTGTCTGTGTGAGAAGTCATTTGGACAGCGGTAGATATTAGTATTGATTTTCCTAATAGACGTGTTCTACCCTGTAGAAAGAAACCCTGATGCTCCTGATGAGTAATTGCCGAAGCCTTGTGCGCTGACAAGACAGCGTCATACGGCAACATGATGGATTTAGAATCGAACTGTTTAGAAGGAAAATGGTGAGTTTTCCTGTCGCAGGCCTGCAGCTTAGCACTGAGGTTGGTCTGAATGTGCCGCTTTGAAGAGCTGAGCTGATTTTCTGGAGCTTCCAACGGCCGGTTTAATCTAAATCAAGATCTTTAGAGTTTCATTTTCTCTCACGCTCGCTCCTCCATTTTTGCCTCTCATTCCCTTTGTTCCTCCACCCTCTTCTCTGGAAATTTAGTGTTTGCGTGTCCCACTTGCTCTCTCTCCTCTGCCTTTTCTTTCTCGCGATGCCTCTCGCCCACTCTCTTGGCTCTTGTTACCCACTTCTTTCTCTTTCTTTCGCTCTCTGCCGCGCACTCTAATCTCCAGCTGGAAGCTTTCCTGGTGTGTTTCCTCTGTCTTCTTCATCTTTCATTGCCAAATATGTTTCCATCTCCGCCCTCCGCCCGCTTTTTTCCTTCCTCTTATGCGCTGCTGTCCTACTCGTCCCACTCTTGCAGTTTTCTCCTCTGCCTCTTATCCTCTCTTTCCTTAAAAGTGTGACAGGGGTCTTGTAAAACAGTCTGCAGCCATTCCCTCACATGCCTGCAGGGAAACACCAGGCAATTCGGGAGCAATATTGTACACACACAAACACAAAAACAAACACAGTCGCACACACACACACACACACACACACACACACACACACACACACACACACACACTCTCACTCTCGCTGCTCCTCGCTGCTCCACAGACTTTGAAATGATTGCTTGAAGGAGAAACATTTCTGTCAGTGTGTGGAAACGGGCCTGTCAGAGACCGGAGGGAGATAGAGAAGGATAGAGATTTGAGATTGGAACAAGCCGGGAACAGTGTTTGAAACGACAGGAACACTAGGCCGAGACGTTTGCAGAGATTTATAGGGAGAGATGGCCTGATAGAGGTGTATTTGCGTTGGCCATACGCCTGGAGACAAATTCACAGATAAGGGGGGTGAGAGAGATGGATAGATATGGTTTAAGGCTAAAGATGAAGTAGGCAGCAGTGAAGATAGGGAGAAATCATTTTGATAGCCTGTAAATTCCTATAGGCACAACACAAACTGTGTGTTGTATAGCAGAGCGAGCTGAGAGGAAGAGCTGTGTGTGTGTGTGTGTGTGTGTGTGTGTGTGTGTGTGTGTGTGTGTGTGTTTGTGTAGCAGGAACAGGTTATGCTATGTTTGGATGCCACTAGAGTCCACAGGGACCTCATCCTATGATCAGCCATTCTTTCTGCCCGCAGTTGGTGCATGTGCAAAATGTATGCGTGTACATATGTGAGCTTCTGTGTGTGTGTAAGCATATGTGTGCGTAAGCATGTGTGTGAGTGTGTGTGTGGGCAGGGAGAAAGCGTTGCTCCCCACTGCTGTCCATTCTGTCTCTCTCGCTGTTGTGAAAAAAAAAAAAATCACAGAAGCAGATTGTAGATTTTTTACTCACCAAACTAAATCTTTCCAGCTGAATCTTCCCATACGGCTTCCGAACAATCACGCCTCGTTCATTATTCACCATCAGCAGACAAAAAGTGCCCCATATTCGGAGCAGTTGCCACATTTGCAGAAGCGTTATTATGCATGGCGGAGTGGAGAGAAAACGACAGCCTGTCTATTCTCCAGATCGACTCCTGAAACCTCGCCTGCAAATCCTGACATATGTGTCGTTTGCAGAAGCCATCGCGACTCTGTTAAACATTATGTTTTGCTCATTTGGCGGAAAAAGGAAGATCTGAAATGTTTTCATCTTCTTGATGTCGCTTTGATCATAGCTGACAATGACATTTTTACATGTTGTGCTCGGGACATCAGCCAGGTCAGTGATGAGAGGGTGAGAGCAGAGACACTGACACTGCTCTCTCCACTACATTTCTTTGACAGCTATAGTTTGATTTATTGTTTATTTCTTTATTTGTGAGGGACAAGTGGAGAAAAACATTGACTGTTGCAGAAGCGGCGTTGGAATCTCTCATACAGGTGTATATAGCTGAAACTAACTTCCAACACCAGTCCCCTCATTGGTAACAGTGATTGGGTATGAAAGGAGCATCCTGGAAAGGCTCAGTCATTCACAAGCGAGGATGGAGCGAGGTTCACTTAAACACAGTTCCTTCGTAAATGATTGCATTCTGTTTTTATTCACATTTTTTTTTCTTTTGGAAGCAAAAACATGCTTCAAACAATGCTTATTTCCGATGAATGCATTGATTGTTGACATTGACATTTGAGTGTGGAAATTCTCTAACATGTTTAGGTTTGAGGTCACAGTTAAAGGTTACGTTGCACTGGACTCCATTATAGTATTGAGAGGTGTTTAAAGACACTTCGACGATTTACTGCTGCTACTTTGCTTTTACTTAGAAGTAAAACATCATAGTACTTCTTCCCCTGCTCCATCCTTGTAATATATGCTTTGCATGTGCATGCTATGCAAGTACGGTCCATGTTGGGATTTCTGGTGTGTGTGCACGCAGCTCTTACAGGCAAGACCACACTTGTGCAGCATTATCTGACACTTGTCTTGATCCCTCTATTTCTACCATGTTAAATATCTCATTCTTCTGGCCCCTTGGCTTTTCCTGCTTTTAATCTCTCTCTCTTCTCACATCCTTGACTTTAAGCCTTCTTTCTCCTTTCTGCCCTCTTCCTGCCTGCCTGTCTCTCTCTTCCCTCCTCTCTTCCTACTCTGGGAGCCAATCTGCCACACACACACACACACACACACACACACACACACACACACACACACACACACACACACACACACACACACTTTCTCTCTCTTTTTATCCATCCCCTGTTAGCCTGTGTGTGTGTGTGTGTGTGTGGGGGGGGGGGGGTATTATGGATGGATGAACAGGAATGATGGATGGAGGGAATGGAGGTGTTGATGGATTGAAGTGGCCTTTTCATGAACAAACTGGGATGTTGAGGAAAGACGCACAAGTGACGCACAGGGCTTTCCGAATTTTTCTCAAATGTACGTGTTTTCCCCTCATTCCATAATTCATTTTTACCTCTCAAGTCAGTATTTCAGCATGTATATTTTTGCATATTTGTCCTCCATCAGAGGAAACCAGATGCATTTAGGTGTGAAATGCAACAGGGCATGTTTGTTGTTTTTTTTTTTCCAGTGTGATTCACAGAGTGTTATCACTTACAAATCAGTGGGTACACTCACATTAATTCATAATTTAATGAATCAACATCCTGGCGTTTTCATACTGAATCACTGATGCTCTGCTCAGGCTCTTGGCTTGCGGGTGAAGGTGGGAGGGAGTGAGGGAGGGAGGCTACAACCCCTAATGAAAAACAAGGAAATCGGAGGGAGGGAGATAGTGTGTGGGAGAGCGTGGGGAGAAAAGAGGGGAGAGAGAGAGAGAAAGAGAGGAGGAGCACTGTGAGATGGAGTGAGAAAGCATGAAAGGAGGGATGATAGAAAGAGGGTTTCTGCCAAGAGAGGAGGAGGCGAGTGGGAGAGAGAGAGGAGGGTGAGAAGAGGAAAGAGGGCGCTGGAGCGTGTGTGTGTGTCGGTGTGTGTCGGTGTGTGTGTGCGTGCGTTCTAACCATCCAAACACGTGACAAAGAGATACAGACTTCAGCATACAGACGCGCTTGTTTCCACGACGGCAAACATGGGGGCTGTGGTGGGTACGCTGACCATGCAGACCAAGCAGAGGAGGCCGTCCAGGGGTGAGGGAACGCACACACAAACACAAACACACACATGCACACACACATGCACATGTCTGTACCCTCATACACAGATAAATGAACATAAACACACAGAATTTTCTCTCTTTGTACTGAACACATGCATGCACACATGTATACAGTGAAACTTTTAACAGTGTGTTTCATTGTATATTCCTCACACACACACACACACACACACACACACTCCAGTACAAATACACAGCATATGTGCATGAGCTGCAGACAAAAGATTAATAACTGCCAGTATTTCAGAGGGCGTATGTTTTATAGTGTGTGTGTGTGTGTGTGTGTGTGTGTGTGTGTGTGTGTGTCTGTCTGTGCGCGCGCGTGTGTATGAGAGAGAGAGAATGCGAGAGACCAACAGGTGTTCCCCGAGGAAAAAGAGTATCTTTTCATTCTACAAAGTTGTCATGTGATACTGTGTGTGTGTGTGTGTGTGTCTGTGTGTGTGATTGTTGCTGAGCTTATCTTTTTTGACAGAGCAAACCAAGGGAGGAGAGTAAGAGCTTCTTTGACTGTGTTTGAGCCTGTGTGTGTGTGTGTGTGTGTGTGTGTGTGTGTGTGTGTGTGTGTGTGTGCGCCAGTGTCGCCGTGTGTGCAGGCGTGTGCATCGACGCTGGTAAACACACACATGTCGAAGGTATTTGTCACTCTGCTCACACACCACTTTTCCGTCTAGCTGTTACCTTGGAAGCACGGTAGCCATGGCAACAAAAGATGTCAGTTTTGGGGTGGGAGGGGTTGGTGGGGGGTGTGGGCGAGGGGGAGTTTGATGAGATTGGGGTATTCCTAAGTAAGCCAAGGCCACGTGAAAGAGACCGAGATAGCGAGAGATGCAAGTATGCAGATGAAGCGAGGAGGGAGATTTTTTATGGAGACCTGTTGCCTGTCAGAAATGTTTTCCTCCCTCGTTACTCATTCTAATAAATGCATGTAAACCTCATTGATATAAATCAAACAAATCCAAACTCGCTGAGCGGGAGATCAGTCCCACACTCAAAACGTCCCCTATTAATAGCGTGCGCCCATTTAAACTTATTTGTTGAAGCAGGCTATTATCGCCGTTTCTGTGCAAATTAAACCATACAGGACATTTTCCAAGTGAGTGCATATGGCTCCTTTCATCTTTTAAATATGTTTTTTTTTTTTTCTTTCTCCACAAGCTCAAACAAACACCTTCTCCCACGGGTGTTTAAAAAAAAGGCAAGGCGTAGATTTGTTGCTGCTTTGAATAATGAGGTGGTTGTAGATGCACTCACATTGTGGAAACGTGTGAAATGTGACTCTTCTCGCAAATGAAAGCTATTTTTACCTCCACAAATGTCCCCATAATGGGCTGTAAAGCTGGAGCTGTTTGGAGGAGGTTGTTTGTAATTCTGGCGTTGTGTTGTGGTACTTCAGCGTCTCTCCCTCTCCTGCTCTGACATGTTCACCGTATGCAGGATTAGTGCAGCGGGGCTTGTATGTGTGCAGCCGCGTCGCAGATAACTTGTTATCCGGGATCGTGACACCGACAGCAACACTGAGGGGGAGACAGTGCACGGCTGTAATATTGTGAGATTAGATAGCTACATGATTGATCCTCTGAGCACGAGCTCATCACTGTGTTCTGAAGAAAAAAAAAATTGAAAAGAGGAACGCCTCGCTGCCTTTGCATCCTTAATATTTGCACGCCTGCTTGTCTGGACTGTCTGTTTTCATCAAGGCTGCTTGTTGTTCTCTCAACTTGCTTTGTTTTCTGTCAAGCGTTCTGCTCTTTTCTCCTGACAGCCTCTCTTTGGCGATAGTGCTCTCCTACCTGTTGTCTTGTCTGCCCGGTTTTTGTCTTTTTGCTGGCTAACTGCTGCTTTCCTCCTCATCTGTCGTGGTGACCTCTCACGGCTCCTCTCTCGAGCAAGATTTTCACCTGCTATTTTTCTCCCCTCCCTGGTGAATTTTCTCCTCTCTTGCTCCCTACAGCAGTGTTGTCTCTTGCCCCTTTGCCTCCTCAGTCACTCCTCTGCTGCTCCTCTTATCTTGCTTTCTTTGTGATTTCTCCTGCCTCCCCACTATTCAACCTTGTCTTCTTCTACTTGTTTTTTTCCCATCATCTCACATCTTTCTCTGCTTCTGCTCCTTCCTCCTCTCCCTGTTGTTTTCCCCTTTTCTCCCTCCCACTCCTTTTCCACGCTTATTTCTCTTTATCTCACTTCTAATTTTCCCCGCCACACTCTCACATGCCGCCACCTGCTCCTGGCATCCTCATCTTCTCCCTCTCTCCTCTCTCTCTCTCATGCCTCCATTCTTCCTCTCATTTGCTCCCTTTCTCCATCACCCACGCTCCCATTAGCTGGTGTGAGTGCTTATTAAGTCATCTCATCATTCTCCACTCTTGGCATCCAGCAGTGTATGTGTGTGTGTGTGTGTGTGTGTGTGTGTGTGTGTGTGTGTGTGTGTATGTATGTGTGTTTGCCTTTGTGTGTGCATTTGGTTGTGTATTTCAGCACATTCTTAGTCTAGACATGTATTTACTCAAAAATCAATATTGGCATGCTACTATGTGTGTGTAAATGAGCTGTATTTGACTCATTCTTCCCAAACATTTAATCACGAATGGCACCCTAATATGTGAGGAAGTGACATTAGGTGGATTTGTGTGTGTGTGTTCGTGTTTGTGCCTTACATACACATAAACACACAACACTGCAGCCACCCTCCAGCACTTCAGTCCTCCTTCACAGGCTGAGGATTAGTAAGCAAACAGATGTATGTGTGTGCGTGTGTGTGTGTGGGGGGGGTGGGGGGGTGGGGGTGCATTGGAGTGCATATTGTTTTATACACTCGGGTGCTTAATAGTTTATCTGTGACCCTTGAAATAATGTGTTCATGTTTGTCTTGTTTGAGGGTGTGCGACTGGATGCATGTGGTGAAGTGTGTGTGTGTGTGTGTGTGTATACATGTGTTTGAGCAAGTCATTGGACTTTCAGTGAACTGCCCAAAGGCCAGCCAGGGATTGGTCCCGTGTCCACTGGCTTGGATGTTGACTGTGCAAAAACAATGCGTCTCAGAACAAGAGCTTGAATTCACGCCGGGGAACATGATTATGTTGTGCTGCTCTCGCATGGTGTAAATGGGACTGCTGCAGCTAAAATCTATTTTTAAGATACTTCATCCATACCTCCAGGGAGCCCGTGGCCATGAGCTGCTACTTTCCTGGATAGTGCTCTCCACCATTAAAGAGGCCGGTGAGAGCAGGCCCTCTCCGTCGCCGCCTGGACGACAGATTAGGCTAATTCAGATTATGCAAATGGCACACTCTCTGGTAAGGATTACAGGCCACAGTACGAGAAGGAAAGAGAGAACATGGCAGAGGGAGAGGAGAGTTTGGCAGAGTGAAATGAGATAAGAAACGGGGGAGAAAGGAGGATTTGGTGGGAAACAGAAGAAAGGAAGAGATGCCGGAGAAATTAGAACTAACATTAAACACCAGAGGCAGCAGCAGCTGGAGGGAAACTAGGAGTTAAATCCTGGTTCTGGGCTGGAGGAAATGTGTGCCCACTGATGTAGGAGGTATTTTTTGTGACAGGTTGCTGGCTGGGGAAAGTGACAGGCAGTCTTTCTTTGCTGACAGTTCAGGCCACCAGTTAATACTCCAAACAAGCTCTGAAAGAAAAGGGTTCAGGCTTTTGGTCACTGTCAAACTCCACAGCTTATAATAGCTTGTGTAATAAATAGAAGTGAAACTCTCAAGGTGGCTTTCTGGGTTGGGTTTATTGAGGTTATTTTCCTAACCTGCGAAGTTTGCAGACTCAGTTTCATACAGGTTTCTGCTGTTTGCAATAAAAACTCTGCAATAGTGCACCGCCACAGCACTCATAAGTATTAATCTTTTAAAGGAGGTTTACTGGACTAAAATCTTAGAATTGGACCTTTGCTTACAAAAGCTTGTATCTCTGACACTGCAGCCAAATTATTCACATTTTCAAAGATGATAAAACAGAGTCCTTCCTGTGCACTGGCAGGGGATAGCGGGAGTGCACCATCCACTCCCTAATATCCATGAATGGATCACTAAACAGGCCAGGCACGGTGCCAGTGGGTCAGGGAGCCCCTGAGCAGGAGCCTGACTTGGCTTCCATTAAAATGTATAAGTCTTGCACCATGGTATACTAATGGTATACTGTTTATCGCATTTGGATGTGTGTGCTTTTGCATCCTTTTCGGATATATTTTATCATTACACACTGCAGAGCATCTTATTGAATCAAAAACTGCTTTCTATATAAAATTGGATTACTATTATTATATGATTAACATGTGAAATGTGTTGTCATGTGGTAAATTCACAAGTTCTTTTAAATGCCTTTTTAACACATGCTTAGGCCACAATTTGTCATTTTAATCTCTCTGAAGGGTTTAACAAAATACAACATGCATCACAAGGTTTTGATGCTTTCTTTTAATCCTTTGTTACAGCAGAACTGGTATAATATCAGTGGTAAGGAGTGTCAGTGTGGATAAACGGGGAGCTTTCTCCTTCACTGTGCCTGAGAGATATACCATGACAGAAATATTGCTGAGTGGTCACAGCAAGAAGCCGCTAAAGGTTGATTACTTGAACGAACACAATACACACTCAATCGTCCTTATCAAGTGATGTTTACACTACCGAGCATCTTTTAAATGTCTTGCAAATTAAATTAAATGCTACTCTTGCCAGTACATTTAATTTTACCCAGCACTGCTGCAACAGTAAATAGAACAGTAAATAAAGCGAACCTTCAATTGACAACTCTGTGGGACACCTCTTCACAGAGCAGAGTCCCCTGCATCCTGCAAGGCAGCGACTACACTTCAGCTCTTTGGGCAATCACAGCATCTTTTCACATGCACGTTAAGACTATAAAGAGTGCCAGGTGGTCACAGCAGAGAGGTGCTACAGAGAATATTTCATGTTTATTTCACTGTGATGTTTATATCTTGAGAACATTTTATTTTATTATACAAAGACGACATTTTGTTCTGATTTTCTGAGCATTATTACGACGTGAGTAATCATATCGTCTAAATCTGAAGTACCACATGTGATGAAATGTGCAACACGTCTTCATTAGCTTTGACACACACTGGCGTCCTCTGTGTTGGTGTCTGCTGCCTCCTGCTGGTACGCACAGGTTGCAGCAGGTTATATTCATACATTGCACATGCAATACAATATTAAATCTGCATAGAGTCCACATTACAGATTAGGTTTGATTTTCATAATTACTGATTTACATTAAGTGTTATTTACATTGCAGAGTGAGTTATATTAAAGGTACTCTGGCATGTTTGGTTAGAAAAGTCACTTTGTAGTAAATTAAGCCTCCTGTTGTTTGGGGATGACTGTGTGTCTTAATGGAGCCAATTAATCAAGTGCTGATCTGCGCACGCACACACACACACACACACACACACACACACACACACACACACACACACACACACACACACGCACAGGTGTGCACGGTCTCAACACAAGCACATATGGTCACACGGCAGAAGGTGAGTATATCATTGTAACAGAGCGCTCAGGTCGGACCCTCGAGTTGAAGCCTAGTTCCCAAAGAGTGAAGGACACAGTGACTGTAACAGAGGGGGAGTGGGGGTGGTGGGGGGGGCACAGAGAGACAGAGAGAGAGAGAGAGAGAGAGAGAGAGAGTTAGTGAGATGGAGTGAAGGTCAGGATAAAGAGAGGGAGATGCCCCAGGGAATAGAGAAACAGGGGGATAAAAAGACAGAGATAGAGAGGGGCAGGTGAGTGCTGAGCTCACTGTAAGAGGAAGCAGGATAGATAGAAAGTTTACGAGAGAGAGAGAGAATGTAGAGAAACAAGTTTAAAAGTTTACAATAGGTTTTCATATTTCTCTGAGCTAGAAGTAAATGAATAAGAAGAGAGTTGGAGGCCAGAGGAAAGAAGAAAGAAATAATCAAAATGGAAAGAGAGCAGCAGGGTGAGAACAGCTTGCACACCTTAGCCATCATTCTGCTGTGCTGTGGGGCCGTCAAAATGCTGCACCTGCTGGGAGTCATCACTGTAGAGGGTGAGTCAGTGCTACATCTGCTATCAGTGTCATCCAGCACTAACCCGATCAGCAACGATGTCAGTCTGTGAGCAAGTTACTGGGAAAAAAGAAATAAAAGATGCGGATGATTCACGTGGGGATGCTCGATACATGTGGGCTTCAGCTGCTACTTTCTCAGAAAATCAAAGGAATAAACACACATAAATAAACAAGCAGGGAATAAATGTTACAAGCAGCGTTGAATTCTGAACTGCTGCCATTAACAGCTCATAGTATTGGCTCACTGTAGAGGGCTTGTTTGTTTTTTAATCTCTGATGCTTTTGATATTTTAAATCTGCTTTGGCCAACAGTCTCATACATGGTTTGTTTACTTATAGATCTGCTGCAACAGTCAATAATTGCTATTACTATAATATCTGGTGTAATCCAGTTTCTAGAAAACTGAGCCTAATACAGCTACAACTAGCTGACATCTCACTAAGCTAATCATTTTAATGGATAATTACTTTGATAATTACTTTAAGTAATATCAAATGGCATCACTTGTGTTCCTCCCACTACTTTACTTTTATAGGATGTTGTCATCGATGAAGTCCACCTCCTGTAATTTACAATTCTGAAGTTCTTGTCTTCATGCATGAATACTTTCTAGCTGGTGATATCAGTTAATGGTATACACATAAGTCTATTTGCTTCCTGCGTTTTTATATCATAATGTCGCACATAACTTTACATGCATGGCTTTGGTTCGTGCGTACATATCTTTGTACATGCTGAAATTTATTTGCCCTGCTGACATTGGTTTCTGCAATAATTTGAATATAAGAGAAAGATGAGAGAGAAATGGGGAAATAATTGCTTTCTGTCCACACAAACAGCTGCATGTTAACGCTTTTCTCTCGTAAGTTCGGTGTTTGCTATTTGAGGAAAATTAACTGAAGGAGTAGAAAACAATTCTAAACCCGAATGCTAACTGATCCTGACTCTCGCACTTGTGTTGTTAATTAAGTCAGTTCTGTCTTTTTAAGGGTCTTAATGCATGCTAATATATGCTGATTCAAAACACATTCAAGTGACTGGTGTGACTTTTTCATTCTTCTTTATGAGGCAATTTTACTTTGAGACAGGATGTCCTGTGCTTATTCTGTGTAAGCATGGAGTGTGACGGTGACTGTGCAGGTGTCATCGAGGTTTTAATGTGGACAATAGAGCGGCAGTGAAGCCAATCAGAGGAGTGCATACTATTTAACTCTATAGGTTCATGAATGGCTGTAAGACTGTTAGACCAAACCAGAAAAAATGAAAGTAGGTGCAGGTGTGATGCTGATTTATGTGTGCAGTGAACAGTTGGATTTGTGTGTGGAATACAGTTTGAAGAAAAGTGCATGTGCATCTGATGTAATGTGTTATCTGTGTTGTGTGCGTGCATGTGTGTAATTATGCAGTATACAGTAGGCTACACCTGACGACTACTGGGAACTGGGTGTGGATAATCTCACCTTGGGCACGAGTGTGGACGTCCACCCTAATGCCTGACTAAACTGCCTGAGTGATGAAACGAATGGCCTTCAGGGGCTGTGTGCGTGTGTGTGTGTGTGTGTGTGTGTGTGTGTGTGTGTGTGTGTGTGTGAGGAAACGGACAGGAGTTATATAAAGAGAGCCTACTAAGCAACTCAACATAAGTTATACAAATTCATAATGTAATGATGCAGCTTTAATGTAGAAAATCAGTGGGCCCAGTGTAACGAGGTTTTGCTGGACAACATAATGGATTATTGTCTTTCATGTTGACTATTCCAGTGTAAAATTAGTGGCATTGTGTTTTGCTTGCTGTATTTGAGTGACAAATTGAGATTTAGCAGTTCAAAGGGATGTAACATCACAGCTGACATTTACATTCAGACTCACTTTGGCTCTTAAACCATGATGACAACACTTCTTTGAAGTTATTTACGTGGAAAGGCCTGCAGGTGTGCTAAGTGGGAGCACTGGATGCTGAATCTAACAAGGCGAGGCTGTTGACTGGGGTTTAATTTAGCAGTGAGAGGACGTTGCCTTTGCCTGGCACAATGAAAACGCTGACCTGGTACCCATGATTCACCGAGAGAGAGCCACTGAAGAGGTGTTGGTGTAATGAAGCTTTACAAAGTGTTAATGGTTTGGCCATACAGATAAAAATGCTTCTATTTCAAGACTGTTGATGTTTCAAAATCTGGATTGCCAAGGACAGTGAGAACGTTGCACTCAGCGACACTTTGTTAAAGCGGAGAGGGAGCTCTTAAAAATGCTTTGGCTCACTCGTGGTGGGCTTTGTGGACTGCTGTGATGACTGTACTTCACATGTAAATGCTAAGAAGACAGAGGAAATTGCACTTGAACGCCATGCAGCTCTTTGGATGTGAAGTCAGCTCTTGTAAATGAATAGAGGTCTACGCAGGCAGCAGGCTAGACTGACGCAAGGTCTAAATGTGTGCACATGTCAACAGTCCATCCTCCAAAACATTCCTATTACAAGGACATATTAGATCAATGCGCCGTACTATCTTACTCCTTAACCACCTTTTTTTTTTTTTTTTTTTTTTTCTTTGGTCTAGCATTTTAATAGTGTTCATTATGACCACTTTATCATATTCTGAATTTTTATTACTATTTCTATTAAATTATGCGCAGTTATAACAGTATGCATAATTATTACATTGTAGATTGCTTCAGGGAGTATGTGCGCACTCGTTCAAGTGTGGAGATGAGTGTCTGAGATGGAGAGAGGGGAGGTGTCATGTCCACCTATAGGCACTGTGAGCGTGTGTGTGTGTGTGTGTGTGTGTGTGTGTGTGCAGTCTCAGAGTCAGTGGTTTGTCCTCTCTCCCCTCCCCTCCAGCGAGGAGAGTAATGAGTTGTTAATCAAAGGGCCGGTGAGAGGAGGAACATGGAGCTGTTAGACTGTCCTCTACCCCTCATCGTCTCTCCTCTCCGCTCCTTCCCTTTTATATTTCTGCCTAATAGAATAAAAAAAAAGAATATTCAAACTTGACGTGTGCAGATTATTTCACTGCGGCACTGTGTCCTCTTTCCTGACCATGTATCCACTTCCTTCTTTTCTTCATCACTTGGATTGTCAATCCTTCCTTTCGTTTACTTTCTCACTTTTTATTACTTGAGTTAAATAATGTTGCATTTATGTGTGTGTGTTCCTCCAGACAAAGCTGACGATGACCTGGAGATGACCATGGTGTGCCATCGACCAGAGGGCCTCGACCAGCTAGAAGCTCAGACTAACTTCAGCAAAAGAGAGCTCCAAGTGCTCTACCGGGGCTTTAAGAATGTAGGTGGCGGTGCAGGTGCACTCCTCTAAGCAAAATGTGATGTTATTGTATTCGTTTGTGAATGAAAGTATTTACTAAGCAGCTTTAATCCTTCATTGTCATCCCGGCTTGTGTTGTAACCCAGGTTACACCTACTGCTGCCTCAATGTTCTGTAGGAGTTCACACAATATGAAAATCCATCGCCTGTCTCTAAACTAATCAAATGAGAGGGGTATGACAAAAACTGAACAAAAACTTCATTGAAAGAAAGAAAGAAAGAAAGAAAGCATTTTATTGATCCTTCATGGAGTAAAGAAAAATTTGACACTTCATACTTTATTATTATTCATTACACACATAGGCCCGAAATGCACACACAAGCATCGACACAAGATCTATCAAAGACATGCATTGGTGAAGAGGTTTCAGATCGAGGAGGCTGCCGCATAGTCACTGCTCCATCCAGTTAGGGGTTCAGTGCCTTGTTCAAGGGCACCTTCGCAGCGCACAGAAAGTGGAACCTTCATATTACCTTGCTGAAGATCTATTTTGGTTGAAATCCCTAAATGAAGACTGTGAATGTAATAAATGCCACAGTATTAGAACAGAATAAGGTGTCACAAAGGGACAGATGGATGATTTTAGTGTCTGGTTTGGCTTTCACCTTAATTAAAGCTCTATGTAAAGATTTGCTCAACAGTGACACCCTGGACAGAAGGTCAGAATTTGCAACTGCAGTCTGTTGTTCTTCAGTTGATAATACACCTTCAATCACATAGAGGTTTAACGAACTGTCATTCTGTCATCAACGTTGTCTAATCCTAATTTATTCCATCACTCTCCCTCCGTCTGTTAAACCCTCACTCAGTCTCTCTTTTTGACCTGTCAGGATCAATGTCTATCTCTCACCTTCTCACCCTCTCTTCCTAACCCCCCCCCCCCCCAGGAGTGTCCCAGTGGTGTCGTAAACGAGGAAACTTTCAAGCAAATATACTCCCAGTTCTTCCCACATGGAGGTAAAGAGAGACTGTGTGTTGTCCCGTTTGTGTATTTGTCTCTGCGTTGTTCTACCCCGTGTTTTCTTCTTCTTCTCCTGCAGATGCCAGCACCTACGCACATTTCCTCTTCAACGCATTTGACTCAGCACATACCGGCTCCATAAAGTTTGAGGTTTGCTTCATTCATGCATTTTTGCACACTCACTCACTCACTCACTCACTCAAAGAGTATTTTTCAGTTTTTTCATTCTGTCCTTCTTCTCTCATTCAGGACTTTGTGACAGCTCTATCCATCCTGCTGAGGGGCTCCGTCACAGAGAAGCTCCAGTGGACCTTCAACCTGTACGATATCAACAGGGACGGATACATCAACAAAGAGGTGTGTGTTTGTGGATGTGTTCGAGCTTGACCTTCATTATTTCTCCAATTGTGCTGAAATGCACTTTGTGTTTGTATTGTTATGTTAATCTCACACTCATTTGTGTGTGTCCTTCTGTTGTGTTTCACAGGAGATGACAGACATTGTTAGAGCCATATATGACATGATGGGGAAGTACACTTACCCTGTGTTGAAAACTGACGCACCCAAACAGCATGTGGATGCCTTTTTTCAGGTAACAACACCCGAGTCCTTTATTTTATTTCAGCAACAGAAATATTGATTGATAATGCAATGATGGATCAGTCACACGCATGATTTAAATTTCAAGAAGCAGCAACAGCAGCAAAAAACAACTGGGTAGTTTGGATGAGCAGTGATATCCACCGTGGATAAAGAGCAATTAAAGAGCGTGAAGCACACTAAACTTGAGAAAGTGATTTATGAGAAGTGTAGAAACAACACAGCAAAGAGTGCAGAAAAATACCAAATGACAGTGAGTTCAGAGAAAAAGCTACTGATTTTAGCAGCAGTGGTGGAAGTCTTCAGATCCTGTGTTTAAAGATCCACTGGGTGGGATTTAAGAGGATCTACTGGCAGAAATCGAATGCAATATTCAGAATTATGTTTTCATTATGAATAATCACCTGAAAATATGAATTGTGTCGACATTACCTCAGACTGAGCTCTTTATATCTACGGAGGGAGCGAGTCCTCTTCCACAGGGTCCAACATGTCGCAGCGCCATGTCTCTACAGTAGCCCAGAACAGACAAACCAAACACAGACTCCTTTCGCTTTTTCAGCATTTTTAGCATCCACCGTAAATTCTCTTGCACACTTGGAAAAGGGAGGGATGTTCAGTTGGTCGCAATCTGCAACCTCACCACTAGATGCCACTCAATCCTGCACTCTGGTCCTTTAAGTCAAAGTACTAATGCCACACTTGAAGTACCCTGTAGAAGTCTTGCATTCCAAAGCTATCTTAAATAAAAGTACGTTAGTGTTATCAGCAAATTTGCTGAAAAATTATGCAGAAATTCTGCAGAAAAATGGTGCCGGTCAGTCTTTTACTGTTACACCTTTATGTGATTTATATTAATGTTCTGGTGCAACCTGCTGTTTGAGGTTGGGCTAGTTTTAACTTATTTATATTGCTTGGTGGTTTAATCTACAGCAGTACATTGTATCATATAAGACCATCACAGTCGGTGTCCTGAGAGAGCCACATATTTCTAAAAAGTTAATTTTTCATGAGCTCTGAAAAACAGCCCTTTTTTCACCTTTGTGACAATGCATTTTCCAGCTAATCCAAGTGTTTTCATATGGTTTATTTGTCTTAAGAAGTAGATTTTTTTCAGACCATAAAGGAGCACTTAATCCTTTAGTTTATCAGATTTTTTTAAACTCGAAATCCCCAAATTTGGACATACACGATTTTCACCAGACAGCAGAGGACATGACAAATTCTAATAATTAAAATTCTAGTATTTTACAAACTACATGTGTATCTATGGTTGATACCTTAACATCTTCCCCGGCACACCTTGAACAGAAGGCTTGACAGCGTGTCCTTTACTCTCCACAGAAAATGGATAAAAACAGAGATGGTGTGGTCACACTTGATGAATTCATCCTGTCTTGTCAAGAGGTACTGTTTGCTTATTTTCTTAAAGTCCTCCTGACAATCCCTTTAACTTGGCAATAGGCCTTTTCCACCAAGAACATTTTGACAAGTCACAGTAGGAAAAGCACAGACGTAAATGAAAAAATGAATTCCACTTATGGAACAGAACCATCGCTAATATTACTATTATATAGTCAACATGTCTGATGCTATTGTAGCTTTTTGCATGAAAACTCAAGGAATTTTACTTACTACTTGCAAAAGAAAAGGCCTCACTGTACGGCCTATTAATTATGATCTTTGCAACCTTTCACATCAAGGTGTTTATCTGCAGAGATCACAGACTAACATTTTACAGGCGTTCACTGCCCCCTAGTGGCCAGTAAACTGAATTAAATGGTGATGTTGAATGACTTTCTCCTCGCTGCCAGCTTCTTCATTTTCGATCCTCTTTCCACAGGATGAAAACATCATGAGGTCTCTACAGCTCTTTGAGAATGTCATCTAGACAACAGAGACGCTGCAACAAGACGAAAGCAGAGAGCGAGAGGAGAGGAGAGAACAAAGACGGTGGAGAAGGAGGGATGAACGAGAGGAAAGGAACAGTGTGGCTTGCAGATGAAACAGAACAAAGACCTTGACAATCTGTGTCGGACGGTTGCCACAGAACTTCATGGAAGGCGTCTTGCTGTAACAAATCCATGGTATCAAAACCACCCCCGGTTTTGGAAAATGCCAATAAGACTGAAACCCTTCATTTGACCTTTCTGTGACCATTTACCTCCGTCTCCGTCTCCCTCGTTTGTTGCTGACATTACGGTTGCTGTCACCTTGGACATCGTGTAAATACCGATTCTCTCACATTTGGTCAAGTGCTTTTCTGATATATGTAAACTGAACCACATTATCAAGCATTCCTAAAAGCAGCTTAGCAGTGAGATCAAACAAATGCAAACTTTGTGCATTACGTGCTTAAATAACAGCTGTTTTCATCCTAAATTCCTGTGTGAGCAGAACAAATGTGAGCAATATTGTGAAGCATGCAAGACAGAGGCCTGCGGCGCATTTAACGTAGGCCTGTGTGTGCCATGTAAAAACTTGGCGGCAATATACTCTTGCTAAGTGCATATTTGGGAAGCCACGGTCTGGGTGCAGCATCTCATGGACCCATCTGTTCACAGACGTCCGCTGAATTCAGACGCAGGCCTGTAAAGGTTTGCAGAGCTGAATTTGACCTCAGCCAGCTTGCGGCAGTCTTATGTCTCGTGACGGCTTCTTCATAAAGCCCTCTTTACTCCTACTGTGTGTGTGTTCCAGTGGTGTCGGTCAGTGTTTCAGTGTTGTAACGACTCGACTGTAGATATCTAACCGTTGAATCTGTGGCTTCTTCTCGCTGTATGGAGTCATTCACGTCTTGTCTGTGTGTTTCTGATTCTGTCTATCTTTCTGTCCAGATGGATATAACTGTAATTATTCTACCCTCGATGAAAAGTCCATTTAGAGGTTTCCTGGCACACAGACGCAGACAGATACAGGGACGTGCATGTGTTTGTGTGTGTGTGGTGTCCTGATGTAAAGTTTCTGTTTGCCTGAATAAAAAATAGTGTCATTTTTCTAGCATGTGTCTTGTGGACATCAGTCCAGCTCAACTGACAGCGTTTCTGCTCGAGTGGAGAGTTTTGGCGTCAGTTCTGTCTGTTTGGAAAAAAAATATGTCGACTCAGAGCGACCAAACCTTTCACTGTGAGGGAGAGACAGAGGAGGGGAGCTAGAGGGAGGGATTCTGGAGGAAGAATGAAGGAAGACAAAGACGAGAGAATAAGACAGAGGACGGGAGAGACCTTTTCACTGACTCTGAAGGAATGGAAGCCATGTTTCAAACAAGAGCCATCGTTTCGAAGATTGAGCAGGACAAACAAAATACAGATTTGTAAGTGATTTACTGTCATTCCCACTCACTGTGCTACCAATAGTGTAAGAAAAATCCTCAGTGAGATGCAGCTCATCTCAAATGTACCCAGACACACGTCCAGATAGACGGACAGACAGCAAGACCAGGAAGACAAACAGATAGACAGCTTAAAACTGTCAGAATGAAATCCATGTGTGTATTGAAATATTGTATAAAATCATTATATTTATCAATAAACTTTTCAAGAAACAAAAATTCATGTGTGCTTTTTTTTTTTTTTTTTTTTTTTTTACATCTTGTCGCTCCATAACTTTTTCCTTTTCATAGCTTAGAATTACTACGTATTAAAACCTTAAAATCATTTTTTTATGGTGCGCCATAAAAAGCACAAGCAAGAAAGAAAAAAAAAAAAAGGAGTCACAAGAACGGTTTATACTGTTATTTACACATATACAGTGAAAGTACAAAAAGGGTTGTACATTTGTGCCTTGATCCCAGAGGACACGGCCCACAAATAAAGCAAGATAATGTGCATATGGAAAAACGTCACCACCATCACTGAACATGCATCACTCCCTTTATTACCCAACTTACAGCCTCTTTCATATTTTCTTCACTTCTCCCCCCGCTAATCCTGGCATCTATTTTCCTTTTATTACTGCTCATGAAAACATTTTCCCCATAATGTAACATTTTGGGCACCATTTTCTCAGGTTATGGTGGTGCGCCACACCTGTGTAAGCACAGGTGATTGTGTAGTCGGAGTGGGTGTATTTATAAATGAGACTGGAAGAAGAAAAATCCCTGAAGCAGCTTTTATCTGGATTTCTGTGAAGACATTTTTGTTCTTAATTTTGGGAGATTTATTGAAAACTCAGAAACACATTTTTATGCAAAAACTGCATTGTGTAGGTGCTGGGGTGAAGGCCGTGGCTTAATCTGGCCCTTCAAAGTGTAGGAAAGTCTGATTGTGTCAGATTATATTATTATATGCTGTATTCTTTTTATCTTAACCCTTCTGTGTCACTGTTTTTGCTTTTTGTAATATGTGCTGGCCATAACGGCTTCATTTCCCCAGTGTGGGATCAAAAAGTCTTATCTTATTAAATAGATGGTGGAGTTGAAAGAAAATACCTTCAGAAAACTCTCATGTTGGGTCTCATTTTGGAGAATTAATTGCCTCTTTCAGGTTTAGAGGGCAAACTGGGCAAATGTCTTTCTGCGTCTTATTCTAATAAAGAGAATAAGTACAAGCATAACAAGGACGATCACAGGGTGACAAGAAATTTTAATGACAAGTTCTGATTCCTTTTTTTGGATTTGAAAAAGTCTCATTGTTCCCAAGTACAGAGTTGCAAGATTTATTCCAAGAAAGTTCTGCTTTTTGAGGGATCACTCACCATCATTTCAGGTCCATTTTCACAACCATCCACATCGCAGGCTGTGACCCGTTCTTCGGTTTTTCTGGTCCAACATTTTTTTCTCTCCATTTCATGGATCAAAGTAAGTCCCACTGTCCTCATGAAGGCCTAATTGAATTTATCTATTCTCCCAGGGATAATAGATGATGCTTATTGATTAGAGAGTGGTGTCTGGTCTCTATTCCCTGTCCTCGGCCCAGGGTTGGAGGTTCTGCAGGGCATACAGGGAGGAGTTATGGGCGCACAGTGGATCCGACACCGCTGATTCGCTGAGAGACTTCTGGAGGGCGGACTGCTGCAGCTGCAGGATGAGGCGATTGGCCTGCTGACGCTCCGCCTCCCTCTCCTCCGCTGTCTGTCTCCTGAAAGAAGACAGGAGTAAAAAAAAAACATTAAAACACTGATAAATACATACATAGATAAATAAAAAAAGTTTGGTTTTGTAAGATTTAAGGACAGAAGACAGCACGTGAGTTCTTAGAATAAAAATAAAAGGATTTCTAGAGCGAGGATGAAGGTTTGTCTCACGCATGAAAAATCAAGCAATTTTAAAAAAGATGTCTCTGACTTCCTGGAATAATTAGGAAATTTTGGATATTAAAAATCTACGTTTGGCTACATATTGTGTATAAATTGTAAAAGAAGAACAATTAAGAAAAATGCTGATTAAACAGTACTAAAGCTGAAATAATTGGTTTGCTGCTGTTTCTGTTTGGCCTGCGGTGTTTCTCTTCCGCGTCGGGGTCAGATCACAGGAAATTGCGCGAGGGTCACCTGCTCAACGAGGAAACTTTGATTTCAGAGCTGGACGTCTGAGACACATGTGTCCGAGTTCCCACTGTTGAAATGCGGTCACAAACGTATTTAGAGACCAGGATAAGAAATGTCATACCAACCTCCACTTGGTCCTGCGGTTCTGGAACCAGGTTTTGACCTGTGCGTCTGTCATCTTCAGACTCTTGGCCAGGGCGGCCCGCTCGGCGCTGGCCAGGTACTTCTGCCGGTGGAAACGTTTCTCCAGCTCGCAGATCTGAACTCTGGAGAAGGACGTGCGGGGCTTTTTCCGTTTGGGCGGTGTCCGGTTCTGGTACGGGTGTCCTATCCGCCGCGTAACGGCGAACGGCACCAGAGCCGCTGCAGATGGAAGAGAGAGACACACCGGTGAGTGGAAGATGAGGTTTTATACAGCACCAAACAGACTAATTCACTCCCCACTCTGTATGGAAATTCAAGGCCATATATCACATATATCTGCCCTGTTTGACAACAATTCCCTGTTTAGACTGTGTAAGCCTTGTGTGAAATATTGGAGATGAAATTTATTGTGAAAGATGAGTCTGGCCAAAGGACTGGGAAGAGAGCAATTCTAAAAAAAATAGATAAATACTCATCTTAAAGTTGTTTGGCCTTAGATTATTCTCCGCACTGGTAATTACAGAGAGGACAGCAGGCCTATTGGCCTATTTATCTTTTCTTGTATTATAGGCCTTTGCTAATAAAGGCTCCTGTTAATCTTCAGTAAAACGGGCTGCACGGCTGCTGTGTGAGAAAATGTTTTAAACCACCTTTAATCCGCTTAATCTACACTTTAACTTTCTCTATTTTTTGGCAAAGAAAATATTCCAAAATATTCCAAATATTCCTTTATTATTTCAAACACTTTGGTTTGCTTTTTTAAATAAATAAATAAAACCATTTGTCAATTATTTGACACCCACCAGGTCAGTTTATTCTTATTTATCTTCAGTGCAGCTATTAATATCATTTTAGTTCATTTTCACTGCAGTGATAAAGTACGACAGGCTATGCTGTTGCTGTTTGCTTATTTAAAAACATTGTGATTGTGCGTCAGTGGATTCGTTCTGCTTATTTACATTATGAAATTAACTTCTAAAAAATAAAAAAAGACAGGATTAAGTCAGGGACGCAGACACAAGGCGTTTAATAATACCTGTAAATGTAGTGTACTCCATTATTTAAAAACAAAAAACGTGTATCCTGTTGTATGTTTTCCTCTCTTTTCAGCTATTCAAATAATTCAAGTGAAAACAGTTCAGTTGGCTGCATGTAAATACTCTTTACTAATACAGTTGTTTTTATATTGTGTCTGGTTACGTAAATGTTATTTTTATTCATTTATTTATTGATTTGTTTTTTGTTAGTTTTCAGCAGCAGCTAGCCTCGTAACATTTTAAACATAATGAAATATTAATGAGGGGAACCCATTAGGTCTAACAGCTGGCCTACCTGATATTCTGTCCTTGGCGAACCTGTTTCCTATCCAGGGGAAGCACAGTCCTCCAAACCCAGGGACTGCGCTCTGCACGGGGGCCGGGGGTCCCGGAGCTGTCATGGGTCTGTGGGCCGGGACTCGAATCACTCCCCGGCTGCCCAGACTCCTGCTCTCCCCGTATGAACCAGAAGCCTCCACCGGAGGCATTATACCGGAGAGGGAGATAGAAAGCGCGGTGTATGAGGGCGCGCTGGCCCCGGTCGGGCTTCCTAAACTGTAATAACCGTCCCCGTTGCTTAAATCGGATCCAGTTTGTCTTCCAGCCGTGCGCCCGCTTTCTGGCTCTGTACCGCCTCCCAGGATCTGGTCGATGCCGAAGCTGATGGGCTCGTGATGGGCTGGTTTGGGAGGAGGGCTCGGCGCGCTGGGTGCTTGCTCCATCCCCGTCGCTGTGTGGCAAAAAGCAAGGAAAAAAAAACCGAACGAGATGTTTTCAGGGAAATTCACAGCAGGGTCAAACTGTACCAAAAAGTCATCGCGAGTAGTGTCTCCATCGCTGTCCAGCCGTCTGCCCAGAATCCAGCGTGTCCTTGTCTCTAACAGGCCTCTTTCAGAGGACTGGGTCCTCTCTACAGGCTGTGGTGAAAGTTTGATGGGCGTTTGGAGAGATGTGACGCTCTGTCCTCCTCTCAGCGCGTCAAAACGCTCCGTCTAGCAGCTCCGTCCTCCTCCATCCCTCTCCACCATTCATTGGCTGGCACCAGAATGACTGATTGAATGTTAATGGGGGTAGGCCCACGATTTGGCACAATAACCAAGGTTTCCCATAACCACGGGCACCTTATTACCTTAGTATATATCTATATGTATATATATATTTAAAGAGAGAGAGAGAGAGAGAGAGAGAGAGAGAGAGAGAGAGAGAGAGAGAGAGAAAGTGAAGAGCAAGCGACAACTTTATAGAAATTTGAATGGCATATGTAAAACAAATCGCATCAGGGATCACTGAAGATCAATATTCTTTACGCTTCTTTGGTGACGAACATCTAATATTTTAGCGCTTCAACCAAACGGTGTTTTGTCAGTCATCTGTCAGTGTCCCCCTCGCCCCCATAAGAGTGTTCACTGTGAACGCGTTTATAAGTTTTGGTGACAAATGATATCATGTGGAAAAAAAAAAAGTTTTTACACACCTTAAGCTCTGATGAATTGATGCTTCTGCCCATTTCCACTTCTCAGGCTAGACACAAAGTGCGCATCATTTGTCCTCTTACTGTCTGCGTCACCTCTTCAGTCTGTATCATTTGACACATGTGGAATGTACGGGAATAATAAGTTCACACGTAAACTGCTTCAAAGCTATTACGCCGCACTTTATAACCTGAGGACTATTTATCATGGATATGTTATAAAGGAGAGAGGAAAGAAACGTCAGTCCCAATTTATCTTCCTTTTATTTTAAGTCCTGCACATTGTCCACGCCTTGTAATCAAATGCAGAGAGTCATTTTTATATTTCTTTGACTATACTGTGCCGTTTAATGTGCATCTATTTCAAGACGAATCCAACAACGATGAAATGTTCCTCCAATATTCATAATGCGTCGGATTTAAAGCCTTAAACCTTTATAACCAAGCGCTGAGCAGTCATATTCCTGTTTATTCATGTTGGGTTAGGGTTTGATAGGAGAAATACTGTCAAACCACTGAAAACATTCACTTAATAATTCATTTCAACAGCTTTCATTAAATGCGGTGCGTATTGTGAGATTACTGAACGAGAACAGAGGTGATAAAGCCACGGTGATCATTTTACCGGTGCGTAATTACGCACATGAAACCCATCACGCCTCTCTTTAAAATAAAAGGACATCAGCCTAATTGAACACTAGCAGTGAATCACCAGCACCTATTGAGCATGGCAGAGCATAGCGTGGCCTTATTTGTTCCTGCTAGCCAGTGACACATTAAATGGCCTGACAAGGGAAGGCCATGGGCTACTTCGGATAAAGTGTCCGGGCTCTGGAAGCTGCTAACCGCTCAGGTCCAATGTAACAGGCGCCCAAAGTGACCAGATAATCACATTTCCACTAACTTGTCTCAGGGACAGACAAATGCGCATCGGGTTTGGATGCGGCAGGTGGCTTTTTAAGCTATCACATTACAGTCCTTTAACCAACTAATGACCAACATATTCATTTACTGACAATTGAGTTTATATTTGTAGGCTTTTTAAAGATCCAACATCCAAGGTCCAACCTGTTCATTCATCATCGTTTTAGCAGGCATGCATTTTAAGGTCTGAATAATTAAATTTCACTATTTGGGTTATTCTGCCTTCTTGGTGAGACTTTATGTGGGCTGTTAGCTGTCATTGTAAGTCTTAGTGTTTTTGCAGTCGCAATCCATTATTTAAGAACATGCAGCCTGAATTTATTTGATGCATGTATGTTAAACTGCATTAAAAATAAAATAAAATAAAATGTAACTGGTTACATTTGTGAGGATATACGCTCCAAAATCAACCAGAAATGCAAAGATATTGTAGCGTGTAATAAATATTTTAAAAAGCATCCGCATCTCGCTCCTCACAATAAAGTCTTATAAAGCAATATGAGATTGGACAAGGCCCGAGGTGTTTGTTTGGCAATATGGACAGACTCTGGGTGTTGGCTGGTTCACCCCGCCATATGTGAGCTCACCGGTGGCTTTTGATGGGGGAGAATTGGTCTGTTATAGCTGTCATCTTTGTGGACATTTTTATGTTTCTCTTGATGACATTTGCAAAAGTCATTCTCCATCTGCGATTATGGCGGAGTTTGTGAATCGAGCACATATTTAAATTAATTGACTTGATTTATAACAATAGCATGGCCACTTATAGGATGACGCATACGGAGAATAACCGCTTCATGAAATGAAAGTTAATAATTATCGCGTTTATCCGCAGAGTGACGGCGCACCCGACAGGCCCGCATGGCGCAGACGGGGTCCCACTGGCTGCAGATGTTGGGTGTTAGTAATCCGGTGTAATCCAATGATTATGAGTGATTATGACACATTAGCTCTGACCTACCGGGATAGCACCGTGACACCGGTTATCCAAAACACGCCAGGAGAAGCCCCGGCCCGCCTCCTGCCAGCCTCTCTGAATTTATTGATGGCCTGAATGTTGAAGACAGTGTCGGATCATTTCATTGCTTCATGATTACAGCAGAAAAGGTGCAAATAATTGATACCAAGAGTCCACTTAAAAAAGCACACACACACACACACACACACACACACACACACACACACACACACACACACACACACACACACACACACACACACCGCTTTAAACGCCAACCCTGAGGTTATCTCGTTTAGGCCAAAATATTTAGATAGTGTTTCTGGAAAGCCTGCAGCCCGCACGAACAATTAAGACGCACATCAATCCTCGTTTTTTTTCCACAGGCAATATAAATGCTGACACCCCTGGTTCCAAAAGTCCAAAAAGAAACGACAACAAAAGAGTGAAAGAGTGCGATTTGTTTGAGAAATTACCACTTGATCTGCATAATCGGGGGTCTGGGCTGCAGCTCGGTACCCGGGGGCTGCGTTTTTATTGCGCGTCTCTTCGCCGTTATCAATTTCAGCAGCGCGCCTGACTTTTTAAAAGGAGGACGAGGCCGGCTGCTTCTGAATAATGAATGACACGCTTTTATATTGTCGCTAAAGTGCCCGTGATGTTACAATATGAAAAGGCAGCGGTAAGTAATAGTGCATTTAAAGGGGATGTAGTGTATTATTATGATGTAAAAGAGAAGGAGAGAGGCGGTAGAGAGAGGGAGATGAGTGGATAGCAGCACCCAGAGAGAGAGAGAGATTGTTTTATTACAATAAGAGGAGATGAGTTTGCCTCGCAGCGAAATGGGGACCAGTTAATGAAACTTTACCGCAGCTAACGATTTCCCCTCCCTCGCTCTAAAAACCGCCCTTATGAAATATTTAAACTATTTAATATAGGTAGTATTAAGCTGAAAGACACTGGCATCGGCCATCTGACAACATTTACAAGGCTGTGGATTTTTTAAAGTTGGGTAAACAAAGCTTTACGGCCCGCTCTCCCTCAGCCCACATACAACCAAAGTCGCGTGGTAAATCACGCTCACATTGAGTGCAATATACTGAAAATGTGTTTTACTGTTGGGAGACTTGATTTGGTCTAATTTACACTTTTCTCCATACCGTGCCATACCTCTTTTCACCCGCAGATGCAGCAGTTTACTGGCTCATCCTATCAATATAAGCCTGTCTTGTCTATAATGGGAGGGATAGCCAAGCACGGCCCCAGTGTGGGGGGGATAGTGTTTCATATTGACATGCTCAGTGGGATTGTTGGATGAGAAGAGAGGAATGGGATCCCCCATCAGGGACTCGGTCAGGGCCATCATCATCCCAGGGCTGTCACTGGACCACTGCTCTGTGCACTGTGTGGATGCACTTCATCTGCCAGGCACTTAAAAAGCAGATAAAACATGTAAAACGTCACTGGAAATGTCAAATAGATGGCTGGGTTGCTATTAATGACCAAATATGAAAGCTGTCATTTCAAAGTGTTCTCTTTATTGGAGGAAAGTAGTCAAAATGTGATAACGCAGTGAAAATATTGTGGTGGATTATTTGAGATTTTCTTCACATGGAGTCAAACTGCAACAAATAGAAGGACGTTCAGTGTGATTTTCTTGTGTACAAATCAGTCATGTAAAGTTTTTTTCTGCAAGTATCGGGATGCTCATTTAACCGCATAAAGACGCCCTGATATGGTGGATATTTGTTTCGATGAACATTGCATTCTTGTTACACTCGAGGAACCCGTATGCTTTGACTCTGTGTGTGCGTGTGCGAGGGTAGACCATGTAAGCCTGTCTGATGGTTGAATGCATGGCTGCCTCTTCACGCTGGTTAAAAGTCAGGGAGGGAGGGAGGGAGGGAGAGGAGGATGGAGAGGAAGAGGGCGAGAGAGGGAAGTAAGCAACCGCACAGACGGAGAATTATAGGGATGGACGGAGAGCAGACAGCAAAAACAGGATGGAGGGATGGCTGAGATGGAGATGTGAGAGAAAGAGTTAAAGCATTAATGGGGGATCATTTGGGGGGCTGATGATAATTGAACACATGGCTTGAGTTTGGACGAGAGGATTCCCACAGCGTTGTCTCGTCCTTATTAGCGTGTGTGGTTAATCTCTGACTTATCTGTTCTGAGTGCTAAAGTTTCTCTGCTGTTGCTGTGGATCTGTTTCAATCACTGATCAGTGGCTTTCAGAGGGATCCGCCATCGACAAAATGACTGATGCAATTAATAAGTGCATGTGTTTGCTGTTGCTTTAATGACTTATGACTGATTTATGTGTGTGTGTGAGAGAGAGCGTGCCAGTGTGGGTTTGTGTTTAAGAGCAGCTGAGTGCTCCTGAACGCCCCTGGTCGTGGCGCTAATGTGTTAATTCATTACTGCTTGTAGTCAGTCGCATTGTGTCAGAGCCGTGTTTCCAGTCTCTCTCTGTCTGTGTCCTCTCCGCTTCATAAAAGCCGATTATCCTCCATGTCGCTGCCGTTCCACCCATTCTCTCCTGCCTCTTGACCTCCTCACCCCTCCTGTTGCCTGCCCGCAGGGCGCTCATGCAGGGGAGGAGGGGAGGGAGGGAGGGACAGAGGACCAGCTGCCACCAGCCATAGTGCTCTGGTGCCTGGCAGAGGGAGCTACTCCAGCCCCCTGCTTTGCTGGGCCTTCTGGCCCCTCAGGGTGGAGCGGAGGGGTGGGGGGTGGTGGGGCCACCAGCCTCATGCCACCAGCCCCACCTGTCTGGCCCCAGGCGTAGGAGTGTGACCGATTAGACACACTTAGATATACACAGCCACACATGCATATTACTGTTGGATGACCCTAAAGACGTCGACTCTCCAGTGACGTTGATTTCATCCAGTGTGCTTTTAAAATGTCTCATAAGCTTCTTTCACCTGCCCACAGACCTGCAAGAAGTCCTTCATTTGAATTAAAAAAACATGAAAACAAAATGTTTTCTACACTTACCTGCACCAGGCAGAAGGCCCACATAGAAATTCTGCTCAACTCACACAGATTTCTGCGATACACATGCTCTCTGTCACACACACACACACACACACACACAAATACACAGAGGCACTTTGCTTTGAGGCGTGAAAGAGCGAGAGCTAAGTGAGGCCACTCCAGAGCGCTATTCTCTATATTGATTTCCCATTATCAGACCCCAGTCCCTGTGGAGTCATTAGTGCCGGGATCAAACAGACAGACAGAGAAGGAGACTAATACCAGTCACTTACACCAGCACAGGGAGATCACCTTACCTCCCTGAGGGTAGGAAGGCCAGAGAGGAGGAGAGGAAACGAGGAAGGGGGGGTAGTGGACGGACGAGTGCAATGGGCTAACAGATGGAGACGGCAATGTGTAGAGAGAGAGGAAGAGGAAAGAGGTGGGGTTTCGCAGTGGAACGTTCATGGGCAAATGGCAGACACTCTTTGATCACTTTATTTGGCCGTTGTGTTTTGTCTGTTGCAGCGGAAATGTCTCATCTCAGTTTCTTGCTCTCCGTTTCAGCTGCCTTTTGTTATTACTTAACTCAAGTTTTCAGGTTTCCACTGATGCGTGACTTTTCTCTTTGTCCCACCTTGTAAAATGTAGCCAATAAAGCTCCTCGCCCTCCTCGCTGTCAATAATTTTATGGTAAAGATGCAATGATGAATGGTTTTCATGTAGCCAGCAGCTGTCCTCACACCAGAGAGAGACAAAGAAGAGAGGGAGGAATGGAGAGAAAACGTGAAAGAGGAATATAAAATGTGAGATGCTCATTTTGGTCCCTTGCTTCATAATTTCTGTGGATGTATTTATTCTCTATGGATTCAGGGGGAGCAATGAATTCGTAGTATGAATCAACACCATCCATCTTATTCACTTCTGCCTGCCAGTGAGCCCTGGAAGTGGTGGTCAGGCAATGCTACACACACACACACACACACACACACACACACACACACACACACACACACACACATACGTAGAGACTGAAACACACACACCCGGCTCAGACGGGGGTGACCCTGGCCTGACCCCCCTGCTGACCCCCAATCTGTTCCCCAACCTCACACCATGAGAGACCGGGGCACACCGGGACGGGGACACACACGCTCAAAGACACACACATACGCACTCACACACATTGGCATATCGCACAATGTGTGATCTGATGGATATCTCCTCAGACAGTACCATGTGTGTGGGCAGTGTGCGTGCGGACAGCGTGTGTGTCTAAGAGTGTGTGGTGCCTTACCCTCTGCCCCCTCCCACTGGTGTTAATTGATTCTTGGTGCGCTTTGCTGATTGGTGTGAGGACCCCTAGAGGCGGGCCCAGTCTCCACCGATGCCCCCTCCCCATTTGTGTAGCACCTCTCTCACACGCGCGTGCACACATACACGCACACACACATACAGCACACAGCGCACAGATGTACAGTGTATGGTATATGTCTGTATATATGTCCAGATGTCTACAAACTGCTTAAAGCACATGTGTTGATGGTGCATGTGCTGGTGAGAAAACACACACGCACACCCACCTACACACATGCACACCCACCCACCCACACAACCACACACACACACACACACACACACACACATCTTTCAGGGGGTTTTCACACCCCGGTAAAGAGGAAGCTGGCTAGCTGACATGAGCAGATTGCAGATCATATGAGACGATCCACATAGAAAAAATCTGTGTCTTAGAGGAGATTCATGAACAATATAGGTGGGCATAGGTGTGTGTGTGTGTGTGTGTGTGTGTGTGTGTGTGAGAGAGAGAGAGCGTGTGTGTGTGTGTGTGTGTGTGTGTGTTTGTGTGAGCGAGAGAGAGAGCCAGAAAGACAGTAAGAGAGATGAATCTCCGGTTATTAATTTCCAGCCGCGGCCCCTGGGTGAGATGTTAATATAGGGCTGATTGTGACTAATTTCTTATTAATTGCCATCAGCGATTACACAGTGGCCAGTAATGTGGCTAATTTGTTGAAATGAATTTGGTTTTCCGAGGCATTTTAATTGCTGCAGGTGGGCAGCATCCTCTGCACACACTGTCACTTTTGTTTTTCAGCAGGAAACTTTTGAAGTTGTGCTGCTGGTGTGTGTCTTGTATTAGTGATATCGTGTGAACTGTACTGTAGCGTATTATTAAAACGACATAGTATGTGTACACATGTCTGTGCATGTGTTGTCTTTGCATGTGTTCCCGCCTCTCTGTCTGAAGACATGCACGCAGGCAAATCTTTGCAGCATCATTTGATATCTTATTCATCAGGTTTATGCATCCCCCTACTTCCATATATCTCTACATGTTCATGATCATTACAGTAGGGATGGAGGGACGTTTAAGTTGTTGCCTTTTGTTTGTGAATGTTTATAGCTTCCGTTAGCACAGTCTCAACGACCACTGAGGAACCAGTAGATACAAAATCCAAATCCCCCTATAAAAGAGGAGATGCCCTCTGGGCAGCCATAGCTCATAGTTGGCCTGATTTAGTGGCAGCCAGGAATCTGGGCTTGAATAAAGACAGAGAGAGCGAGGGCAGAGTGGGAGAGAGAGAGAGGAAAAGATAGCTCCCTGTGTGATAAATAGCCCCGGCTCTCTCTATTGCATTAGCCGTCCGGGCCGATAGATTGCGAGCCCAATAGACCCAGACGTATGCGATTGGTTTCTCATATAAAAGTTGCATATTAAATTCCTTCACAGGACTGTGCCCCCCAAGCATGAAGGAGGGAAGAAATGGGCGTGAAAAAGCAGAAAGTGGAGAAAGGAATGGAAGAGCAAGAAAAAGGCTTTTTATGAGAGGCGAAACGACGGCAGAGAGTTGAGCAAGCCGGAGAAGAAGGGGGAAAGATAATGGCAGGAGAAAAAGTAGCTTGATGGTAGAGAAGACAAATGGTGATGTCATGCATTTAATAGGTCCGTGGATATTGGGCGATGAGTGCGACCGTACGTCCATTTAATCAGTATTGCTTCCCAATGAAGATTTCTCTCATGTTTTGTGCTCGCTCCCCCTTCTTCTGTTCTCAGCCGCTCTCCACATGCTAACGACCTCTGTAATTGTTTCCAAGCTCATTAAGATGCTGATGTTTTAATAGTAATTAATCCGTCATTTGCCTACATGCAAAGACGGGCCACTGAGGTTTGTTCATCGCTGTTTCAATACACTGATAATGCAGTAGCCTAGTCAAAGGAGACAATATCCTGCTAATTTAGCTCATCACTGTTAATTGGTTGTTAAGTGCCTTTAATTACCAGGCAGGCTTTGGGATTTAGGTCGGCAGAAAGAGGGGGATCGCTCTGATTGTCCCTGCCGCAGTAATGGATCTTGTGTGAACTTTGAAAACGGGAATAAATGACCGAAGGGTGAAAAGAGACACGCGTTGACCCTGTCCTGCTTTCCATCGCTGCCGTTTTCTCTCTCATTTCCTTTCTTCTTCTCCCTCCTTTCCTCCGTCCTCCTGTCCCTTCCTCCATCTCTGTCTCACTCCCTATCTCTTTCTCCATGATATTATTAACTCATTAAGTTTTTTTCATTATTTTTAATAAAAGATGAGTTATGGCTTTAGCCTCACTGTGGCAGCATCCCCCCCCCCACACACACACACCCTCCTCTTCCCACCTCCCTCCTCTCTCCCTTTCAACCATTTACTCCTTCCCCTCCACCCCCCCGTTTTCTCCTTCCTTGTTGGCCATATTGTGCTTCCTCCGATATGTTTGACCCTTGAACTGCAGTTTCTGACCTCGCTGTTGCTGGTTACAACCTTCTGTCCGTCTTCTTTGCTTTCGCCACAGTCACTCACACCTATCAATCATCTCGCTCTCATAGCGCTGAGCAGTCTTTAGATGGCATTCATAAGATTTATGATTCATGATTCTCACTTCTGTGTGTATGTGTGTGTGTGTTTGAGAGAGAGAGAATAGACTGGAGGAAAAAGAGAAAGAGAGACAAAGACAGAGACTGGAGAGAGAGAGGAGGAGGAGGAGGAGGAGGAGGAGGAGGAGGAGAAGGAGAGGGGCTTGTCGATGACACAGTTGAATAATGACAATATCTATGATTGATAGCTTATACAGAGCGAGCGGGGTGTGTGCACTGTATGCGTGTGTGTGTGTGTGTGTGTGTGTGTGTGCGCGTGCGCGTGCATGTGCATGCGGTGTATTAGAGTGACAGAAAGAGAGGAGGAGACTCTATATGTTCAGTTTTTCCCCACATTAATCTGATGTTAAAGAAGCAATGATGAATGGTTTTCATGTGGTTTGAGCTGGCAGTGGTCACTCTGAGAAAGAGACGAGGAGAAAGAGAGGGAGAAGGCGGGCAAGTGACCAGAATCGCCAAGGGACAGATGATGTTTACTTAGGAATCGTGGGACTCGGGGAGACGAAAGCATAATAAATGTCTTTCAGTTAGAGAGGACGGAGCGCAGATACGACCAAGCTATTAACCACTCTGGTTTTCAGCCAACTCTAAATGAAATATTTACTGCATCTGCTTGTCATTTTCTTCATACTCAGATTTTTTTAAAAAAGCCTTTTTAAGGCATGTGAATTATACGTTTGGGTTTGTTATTGTTTATTAATAAAATACTCACATGCCACACAATACATGGAGAGGGTTGTTCACTGTGATCATTCCATCTCAAGAAGTGATACCGTCAAGCGCTGCTACGCTGTGATAGGGCACAAAGTCCACTCCTTGTTCAGCACAGCCTAATCAGAGGCTTCAGAAGTCGTATAGACAAGTCAAGTCAAGGCGTTCTCTTTCAAAGTAATCTCATTAGACAGATATTTGCATAATCTGTTGGCAATACGCTTTGTAATGGAGGTGTTCTGGTTTCTGTTTGTAGTCTGTTTGTAGTCTGAGTTTGGACCAATCACATTTGAGTGGGCAGTCTGTGTGAACAGCAAAAGAGGCAGAATGCATTGACAGAAATGTAATTTCAGAGCCCATTGGCAATTGTCTGACAGGGATATCACTCTTTATTTGCTTTTTTAAATGTATCTGCATTCATATGCAGATATCTGTTTACAGATATTAGCCAAAGTGTTGAGCTGTTGTTGAGTTTGAAATTCAAGTTGCTAATTGGACTGTAAACAATGACCAACACGCAAAGGGGAATAGCCATTATCTGTTGTCTGGATATCCACTGGCTTTACTGTAGGCCCCAAAATGTTGACTGTTGCCCCCAGAAGCTAAATCGTCATTAGACAATAGCCGATGGGTTCTGAGATTGCTTTTAACATTACGGTCTCTTTAGTATGAAATTCTTTTTCGCGTTTCCTTGCTGAGTTATGCTGGATGGACACATCCTGCTAGTTGAATGTCTGTTTCTCTCCCCAATACTGGCAATACAGCTACGAACTGCCAGGCTAAAGATATGGTCACATTTCCCTCTTGTTCAACTAAATTGCAGCCCGAATAGAGGTTAGCGTGTCTGTGTTACAGTGTGCTTTGCTTGTGTGGGAAAAGTACGCACATATGAAAGTGCAGTACCAGCAGGGGGCGTTAATGACAGTAGTGAAGGAGAAATGGAGTATAAATGGCAGACCAGGCTTCGATTCCCATGTGAAACCAAGGCTAACTGTTGTTATTTTTGGCCAAACCATGACTTTTTCCTAAACCTAACAAAGTAGTTTTGGTGCCTAAACCTGACCAAACTGTGACCATCACCTGAAATGTTTCTCAGAAAGCTTTATTTTGAAAGTGTAACCGGACATTGCACATTTGTTATTGCTAACTTGACCGTGGAATGGGAAGATGTTTTCACGCCTAGGCAATGCAAAATGTGCAACAGACAGGGTGGATGGGCGTCGACCGGCGGGTGTATTATAGGCTTTGGCGTGATACCATGTTGTCTCATGTCAACTCTCATTTATGCTCAATGTCATTGGCTGATTGATGCTGTCACTAGTTAGCCACCAGCTGACCTCCAGTCACATTCATATGAGTGTACAAAGTGGCTTTTAGAAATTGTAAATTCTCAATTTACCTCGCTGATCCCTGATGCCAACACCGCTTGTTCCTCAACTCCCTCTATGCAACATGATTTAAGGTTTAATATCACTGCTGCTTTGCTAATCTCTCATGTTAATGCATGTTAGCATCTATCTTTGATTCTCTACTGTTACTGCATGTGTCTGGAGGAGCAACTGTGTGTGCAGCATTCTTGTTGCTGCACAGATCCTTTCAGAGCTCCCATAAAGAATAGAGCTTTCCCACTAAATCTAAGTGTAAAACCATTGTCTATAAATGGTTAAATGCTTCACATGAATGTCTCTCACTGAATGAGGTATGTGGATTTTGTCCCTCATATTTTCCAGTGTTGTCACTCTAGGAGGAATCAATCAATCAATCAATCTAGGAATCACTTCCTAGCAGTTAGGTGCATGTGGGTATTTATTAGACAAAAAAACTGAACCTATCCCTTAACCCCCTGCTGCTCCAGTGGTCAGTGTGGCTGTTGGTGCGATTAAGTGTGAAGCAGGAAGTTTCTGTCAAAGAGCTTTCTTTCTCAGCTAATCTACCCTGGATGAACAAAACCTGAAAAACTGTGGAGCTCAATTAAAGAAATGATTACCCTAGTTGCTACAAATACCAAATAAGTGTTTCCACTTGGTTGAATGGGTTGTAAATCCCCTCTAACACTTGTTTCCAGCTGGTGTCTGACATGCAGATAGATATTATGTACACCTCTGTGTCAATCCTCAAAGGAAATCACTTGAAGTATGGAGAAGGTTAAGTGTTAATGTGGCAATAGTTTGAGGGAATATGTGCTGACAGATGTGATGAATTGTTTCCATTGTTCTTGTATTCCTTTGTACTCGCACTGTTTTCTGTATCATCCCACATGATAATCCCTACCCAGACTTAACTACCGCCCATCTGTATTGCCTCCAAAGTGGTAGTATATATTGTATTTTTTATTTAAGCTGCTCTTTATTGGTACAGTATGGTTGTAATGTTCTATTTCAGAGGAACAGTACATTCCATTTTTTCAGTCCTCAATTACTTTTACAGTATGATACAATAAATACAGTTTCCAGCTTTATGCCAACAAATGAGCAACAGTGAAGACAAAGTCTGGAGGCGGCTGCATTTTTCAAAATAGACACGTTACCATTAGTTCGCATGCTGCACATTCAAATGTCACACATTTCAACACATCAAGTGATGAGTGTCATAAAAGTCACTTTTCCACTTCCATTCCCTGGTTTTGTGAAACGTCCTTCTACTGTTTTCCAGTTCAAGTTGCGATATTTGGTGTTTCCACTGGAGTGCGCTCTTGAGTCAGCATAAAAAATATGGTTACCAATAAGTTAATCAGCTGGTTTTATTTAGTCCTCCAGTGCTTCAGTACAATCCACAGTTAGTTTGAGAGCATATCAGGGCCACATGTTGCCCTGTTTGATGGTTGGCTGCAGTGGAAGGATTTCGTCAGACAACGAGACTTTTCGCTTCACCCACATAGAAGCGTCATCATTTCTTCGGTCCTGGCCGGATGGAGGCTGGCTCTGCGCGTACAGTTGCTTCTTGCTGATGAAATGTGGAGTTACTGAGGTCCCGTGTTGTCCCATTTTTGTTTGTTAGATTATGGATAGAGTGATTGCTAATAGGCAGAAGAGACACACAAATGCAGAGGATCAGAAGTTTGACTCTCTACTCAATGACTTTGGGTGTGCAGTATACAGGGGAAGAATCATTCATTTTACCACTGAGGCAAATGTGGAGTAGCTCCTGCTCTTGGTGTAGAGATTAGTCTGCTTGCTGTATTAATAATCATATATAATACAGAACTGCACATTACTTTTTCAGGATGTATACAAGAATATTGTATCACTCAAACTGCTGTAATGAAGCATTCATTTCCATTAATGTGCAGCTCACAGTTTTTTAAACTGTGAAAAATAAAAAATCACTCACACCCACACTTTAATAGTTAATCAGTAAATGCAGTAGGGAATGAAGCACTGAAACAAGAAGTTTGGAAAAAAAAGAAGAGAAATATATAATAAAAATAATTAACAGTAAATTTTCCTGGTTACAAGTGAGCCTCCTTGACCTTTCTTCTAACTGCAGTATTAGCTGTAGAGAAATCCTTCCCCAGTTCAAGACAGCAGATGTAAGACGTAATGTAAATGTAATGAGTGCTGTGAGGATTTCTCCTTTTTGAAAACATGACTTGGGTACCATTAGTTTGTTTTTGGAAATATCAAATTCGACAATGATCTTGCACTCTTTTGCTCTGATTCATGTGTTCATGTTGGCTGATGTGGCAAATTTTGGGACGTGTTGTTTAATGTTGCACTTTCTAATGTATTTGATGCATTTAAAATGATTTACTGATCTCGAGGTCGAATGCAGTAATTACTGCGTAGAAAATCTGAGAACAACGTTCGTACATACACAGATATACGGTGCTTATATAAACATACTTTCAAAACCCTGTGTGTGTGAGTGTGTGTGTGTGTGTGTGCTGAATGCTGCAGCACTGTCAAGCTGCACAGCCTTGACAGTGTATCGGCCATCGTGAAGAAGAAAAATGCTTTTGTTGTTCTGCTGCTTTAGCTAATACACACTTTACAAGCGTTGACACGGGAAGGGCAAACCGCTCGGTTGATACTGCTCACAAAGTGCAAACAAAGAAATGAGAGCTAGATGTGAAAGTGGATAATGTGTCTCCTCTGTCCCCCCTGAAAGCAAATTTCTTGGCCTGATAAGCATATTGCCATATGGCCTGATACACTGCGGATGACACCGCTAGGATCTGTGTGTCACAGTTCATTTGTTCTGGGCCTGTCATGGTCTGTGGGGGCTATAGGGATGTCATGTATATCTACTTACATGGTGGATTATGGCTGCTTCTACGGTGTCACTGAAGGCTTCCAAATAGAGGGGCTCTAAATCTCTGTTGCTGTGTCTTCTAAGGCTTTTTGTTCTTTGTTGCAACCACAGAACAGTGAACGCAACATCCATCTCACCAGCACAGGCTCAGCACGACCTGGGCTCGTAGAAAAGGAGTGAAAGATGAGAGATGTATGACAGCTTTTTATGTTTTTGTGACTGATCACATTTTGTGTTTTTAAAGTAAGACATAATACAGTGCAACTGCAAGGTGTCACATACAGTCAGTTTAACGCACTGATCAAGGTGGTTTTTCATGGCACGGCATCTGTGTTATTATGAATGAATGTGAGCGTTGTAGCATTCAACCCCGGTGTGGGTGTGCGGTATCATTTTTTTAAAGTGGATATATTATATTTGATGCATGCATGAAGTTTTCTGCATCATTTCAGGTCCTGTCATTTTGCATTTGTGTTCGAGAAGATTAGAATGTGCTGAATAATAATTTACCTTTCATTGCCATTGACATCTGTGGCAGCAGTGCCATTTGTAAATTGGACAGCTGCTGTAACTGTCCCGCTGTTCATTTCTTGAAGCATGAAGGTTTGATCTGTTTGACCTGCCATGCAGGTGGAAGGGGTGTGGCCACATAGCAGTGTCACCTCTGTAAGCTCGTCTCTGACTGAGAGGGGGAGAAGGAAAGGAAGAATAAAACTGTAGAAACTGGGAGTAAGAGCATAATAATGTATTCACACTGGTGCCAACTTTTTGTTGTGTCCACTTTTAAATGACGCTGATCCTGACACTTAAGAGCATGAAACAGTGCAGATTTAGCTGCACACTTTAAGCGCTTTCTCCAGCTTTACCTGCTGTTGCAGTGTTAGACGGCTGACGGCTCCTCCACCCACTGTAAGTAGGGCATCGACATTTCAGTAGATGGGCGTAGGCTGACCTGAAGTCCCTGTTGAGGGCTCCATAAAGGATAGGGTTGAGTGCTGAGTTGGCGTAACCCAGCCACAACACAATGGAATATTCTGGTACTGTGCTAGGGTCTGGGTGCTCCTTCAGGCCCAGCACTGTGAACAGGATGAAATAGGGCAGCCAGCACACTACAAAAGCCCCAATCACTGCTGCCAGTGTCACTGTGGCTTTGTGCTCCCGCAGAGCCACTGCTGTAACACTGCAGACCACTGTGGTACTGGTGGGAGGATTGTTCCTGCAGTTATAGCTGGTGATGCAAGTGGGTCGGGCACTGATAATGCGTTTGGCCTGTGACCGCGCTATACGCAGTATTCTGAGGTAGGTCCAGCACATAGCCACCAGAGGCAGGTAGAAAGTGAGGAGAGAGTCAGTCAGCACGTAGGGTCTGTTCAGCTCAAAACGGCATCGCCTCTCTGGAGCCCAAGGCCCGTGGTTCTGCACTGTCCCATTAACTGTATTCCACCCCATTTGGATGGGCAAGAAAGACACGGCAATAGACACTGTCCAAACGCTGGCCATCGCCACAGCAACTCTCCATGGCAACACCAGTGAGGTGTATCTCAGAGGCATGGTCACTGCCAGGTAGCGGTCCACACTGATGGCCAGGAGGGTCAGGATGGAGGCAGTGCACAGCATGACATCCATGGAGATGTAGAAGTTGCAGAAGACCGGGCCAAGCGGCCACTCCTCATTGAGCTGGAGGAGGGCGGAGAAGGGGAGGACCAAGAGGCCGAGCAGCAAGTCCGTGACAGCCAGCGACACGATGAAGCAGTTAGTGAGGCAGCGGAGGCGTCGAGAGGCGCAGACAGCCAGGCACACCAGCACGTTGCCTCCGACAGTCAGAAGGATGAGGAGGGACAGGAGGACACCCAGCATCACGCTTGACAACATTATCACTGGCGCTTCACTGGAGATAATCTGATGACATCATCGCTGGAGCTTTATGTGAACCATTGCTGTTTTCCTTTCTGAACTAGATGAGAGGCCTTACTTTTTGCAAAGAATAAATAATTAGAAGACGTAGGTTCATTGATAATGTTCTCTGTTCACTCAGAGTGTTTGGGTGCTCCCACTCATGAAGGTGCATACAATCTAATCTCTGTGTCTTCATGGTCAAATGAGACAAAATTAGGATATTGTCCACACATGATCCATCTGCCTCCCTCTCTTTCCCAATATTTCCTCCGTCTTTGCTGCTACTTCACTTGACTGGTCGCTGGTCTTGCTGGGCCTGAACCCTTCTCACCATACCGTTACCGAACATACCAAACTGTCCTAAGACTCGACCGCACCAGCATTCCCATTCAGAGCAACATTCATCAAAAAGGTCTGGCAAGAAGTTGGTTGAACAGCATTTGTCTCCTGAAAACTGCTGCCACTGAGAAGTGCAGATCGGCGCTGTGCTTGGCTGTTGAAATGTCTGTGATGTCTGTTGAACAGCTTTGTGTCTGGGCGGCTGAGTCAATCACAGTCCCTGGAATCGCTTTGCCCTCAACAGCATCTTCTATGGCTCTGCTGACACCTAGTGGACAGAGATGAGAAACACAAGTATTAATCAGTGGTATTTCCTGTAGTTTCAGATGTCACACAGCCATGTTTACACACCAGAGGGAAGTTATTTTCTTTTGGTTTGGTTATGATTGTAAACAATTATATAAAACTTATTGATACCTGATTTATTCCAATCCCTGTGATAGATGTATATACATTAAAATGATCAAAGTATAACAACCAGACACTTATGCATACATTCTCATTACTAGTATTTGATCAAATATTGAGACACACTATTTTATCAGTGCATGTGTTTGTGTGTCTCCCTCTATGGATTAATACAGTACAAAAACGATGGAATATGCTAATGCAGTGTATCCAAAATATTGCTGAATGAGTCATAAGTTAATATGAGCTGAAGAATAAAAGGAAATCAAGTAAAACAAAACTGAAGCCATAAAATACTAACTTGTCACTTGGTTTGTATTTGCTGATAGGAATTCGAAATTGCTAATCCCTGACTGACTCACAGTTTGTTGGACAATTTGGACAAACTGTTGAACCATCACAACTAAATGCCTCAAAGTAACCCTTACCTTAACCTTAACCCTAAGCTTAAGCTTAACCTCGACCTTAAAGCTCTAAACTCTTAACCTTCAAACAGTCCTTTGGAATAGTTAGGACTGGCTAAAACGTCCTCACTATGATGGTTTGAAACAGAAATTGGTCCTCACAGGGGCAGCAATAAAACACAAACACACATGTTTTCACACATAAACTAAATTTAGTTCTGGCTTGCATGATTTTGCATGATGCATGCTTTATGATGGCTAAGAGTTCAGTATGGGACTGCTGTAGCAATAATTAACCAGTCACAACATTATGTGTCATCACTCGGACTGTGGTGTTTTTTCACAAGAAAACGTGTAGATATGCTGTTCTTTAGAATGTGCAGTTATCTTATTTTCCAGATAAAACTATCAAACATGCACTTGCAATTTTAGAGCTAATGGAAATCTATGCATAAAAGCCTGAAATCATTAACGAAGACAGATAAGCATGCTTGTATTTTTGCTAGCATGGTTAACTGTCTCTGAGCAATCTGCTGCAGCTGAGCTGATAATAAGTTTTGGTTTCAGTTTTGTTAAATACGTTAAATAAATATTCTGATGCAGTAATGTTGGAATGCCTTTTGGTGATGCCCTGTTTGTTTCCTCTGGGTCTGAAATGGAAATCTTGAGTCAGGTTTCAGAGAGTTTGGTCTGACTCATGAGAACTAATGAACAGATTAGTTGAGTGCAAAGCATTGGCATCAGTGGTACAAAGGTTGTTTTTAATTGATTGGCAAGTAAATATTGATTTCTTGTACTTAGACCAAAATCACTCTCTTATGGATATTGTTATGCTTCGTGTCTCTTACAGAGAGCTTGTCGAGGGAGCTGCACAGTATTATTTGTCCTCTGTCGACTCATTCATTAATGGCATGTGGGCACGAGTTTTGAATGTGTGCTTGATGGAATGAGGGTAACTACTTGATAAGTGTGTGTGTGTGTTTGTGTGGAGTGCATGGAGTGCATGTGCTTGCGTCAGTGGGTGGTGGGTAATGTTTGCTTGTCTATTTTCTAACATTTTAATGGGTACTGGGACGTGTGCCAGACTTGGTCCAGAGCCACATACTTATCACCTCAAAGAGAGATAGAGTGACGTCGAGAGGTGGACGCACTGGCTTCACACAAGACGAGAAGGAAGAGCATTAACTATATAATGAAAAGAACATGGGATGAAGGGGTTTAATTAAATCTACTAAATCTGGGTCTACAGAAACCAGAACGCCATCTCTGATGTTTGAGCTGTTCTAATCTTTACTTCTTTGTTCCCTGGACACGTTTCTGTCACCGACTGGCCGCTTTGAACTTCATCCAGTGCAAACACTGATAACACAGCCGCTAAGTATGAAGTGCAGCTCTCAAACGCACATGACATCTCAGGCTTTATATCTGACAGAACCACACTCTGACTCACTGAGACCACACAGACGGTTTTCAAAATCATCAAAACCTGTCTCTCATACTGATGTTTCCATGCACAAAACACTCCATTTTTCCCTCATGAAAGGGCAGTATTCCAACCAAGCTGTTCAAATGTCTAATGAAAATGAATATTCCGCTAATATTCTCGATTACATGCAGCCGTGCATGCTTGATAAGTGTAATGACTTTCGTTCAACCGCATTCTTGAAAAGGTCGGCGTTGCTCTTTTTGAGCATATCCAAAACCCTGCTGATATCCAAGTCTTTCATAATGATTCACAATGCGTGTTTCTCCTTCTGACCAGAAATGTGGGCTTTTCTTTTGCGCATCTGTAGCACAGTTTTACAAACTGTTGGCCAGTTGCTTTGTTTACAACGCAGAGAGCTGATCATAAACAGGAAACCTGTGGTTAAAAATCCCAATTGAGACACATAGTCCAAATGAGCTGTATACATTTCCAAAGAATGCTCCTAAAACTTCAATAATATCAGTATATCCCTTGTCTTAATCGGAAAATGCTATATTTGGAAAAAGGCTGGATTTGGAATATCCAAAATAGAAAATGCTGTTATATGTTGTCATATTCGGAATAATAATAAAACATTAGTATGCATGTAAACGTAGTCACTGTCAGCTACTTTCTTGATTTATTTTCACACACACCAAAACACATTTGGACAAGTTTTGGCTGGAATCCAACACTGGCCTATGAGGAATGCCTGAATGTGACATGGGACATAATGTATATGAGGGTGTGTGTGTGTGTGTGTGTGTGTGTGTGTGTGTGTGTGTGTGTGTGTGTGTGTGTGTGTGTGTGTGTGGGTGTGTGTTCACACAGGCGTGCTTGTGATGCATCAGATCCTTTTCCCCTGTTACAGTGCATGTGTGTGAGAGCATAATCAAATTAATTTCCTGTGTTTATTTTTGCATAAACATTTGTGCTTTAATAAAACCATATTCATATACAATGCTTACTTATCAAGAATCACAAGACAGCACAAGACTTATTGAGCACAAGTAAGATGCCAGTGACTTGCATGCCTTTTAACTTTAGAACTGCCAAGTCACTGCTGGTGTGCAGACTACAGTTACAGTATAAGGCCACGGTCAAATCATTCACCTGAATGTTGAGAAATATGATATATCTCTGCAGTAAATAAAGCATCACTCATTCAGACAGTGAGCTACTTTATTACTGACCATCTGTTTTCTTTCGCAGACTTCTCATTAATTGTCCCTAATGGAAAACAATGCTGAGTGTTACTACATGTGTATATATAATCGCAGGCACGCGCACTCACTCGCATACACACACTCACACACGGTCCAAAACATGTCTGAGAAATGGATTTTGAGGACGGTAATGGATTGTAATGGCTGCTGAGTACTGTGTTTTCCACAGGATGTAAAGGCTGCTCTACTTTTGGAGGTTTTTTTTTTTTTTTTTTTTTTGCAGGAGAATGCTGTTTCATGTTTTCAAGAGCAAAGCGAGGTTACATGGGTTTGTGGTTTTGAGGGCGAGTCCTTTAAGGGTTCATCCTGGGAAAGATCTATCTGTGTGTAATTGAGGTGACACCCAACAATTGGCAAACATAAAAAAAAAAAAAGTGATTAACTTTTAGGAGCGCCCAGATAGCTTCCTATCCTTGTCTCCTATCTTCCAGCAAAAGAAAGATGCAAATGAGATGGAAAAGGCTTCATTCTATCCCATCTAGACCTTCCATTACTCAGTGAGTGGTGTGGTGAAAAGACTTCAATTTGAGTATTGAGATGAAAGGCAGGAAGAAAAGAACTTGGAACAGACATGGTCTGAGCTCAGAGATGAGTAATGAGGTTATTTACTTCTCAGCTGGGACTCGCTGCCTGTTTTGTGAGATTCTCCAAATACCACGTGTTCATTCTGGGACCCGAACAGCCAGATGTGTCGTATTAGAAATAAATGGATAAGCAATATCTGCTCTTCAGCCCAATGATTAGTGAAAGTAATCACGCTTATTGTCACAAATGCAAGAATCAGGAAATTGATTAATTCTGCTTCTCAAATCGCTGCAGTATTGAGATAAGCTCTGAATTATCAGCAGGGCGTGAAATTAACTTTTTTTTCCGGTTTCTACAGACTAGTCATAGATACAGGAAATAACCCATGCATTCATTCACTCACACAGCACAGTTAGCAGATCTGCCACCTAATGGTTGGTGGGAGGTATAGCAGAGTCTTAAATTACTCCAATGAAATGTCACTTGCCTCATCTCTGCAGTGCTGCTCAACTGTGTGTGTTATATGAGATTTTAGTAATTGCTGGTCAACTGCAGAGTGGTCGAAAGATTAGATAAATGCAAACATTAGTGTGAAACTGGCAGTAGCCGGTCAACTTTTGTCCCTGCATCCAGCGTCCATAAGAGCATCATAATGCAATCGGATGTCTGAATGCTTCATTTATCCTGGTATAATTCGATTGAGTCCCAAATACTTGTCTCACTCACTTCCTCTGCTTTTGGAAAGCAATCTGTGAATGTCTTGTGTGAATGTGCCAACACCTGTGTGTGTTTGTGTGTGTGTGTGTGTGTGTGTGTGTGTGGCTGAGGGTGGATTTGTATCGGTGTGTGTCTGCCTCCTGTTTGTCTTTGTTCTTCTGCTTGACAGAGAGACCCTGCGAGAGACTGGAAAGAGGGAAGTGGTTTAGGATGATGGGTTGCTTGGTAACAGTTGTGTGTCCTGACCTGCAGAGGGAAGCTGTGGAATCTTGACGAAGCATGAAAAGGAAACGTGCTGTGCGACAGACAGGCGCTGTACGCAGACGGGGGGATCAGACGCATAAAATATGTATAGATACTGACAGCGTGCGTTGCTGTGGCACAGACATGTGGCGGTGTGTCAGTCTTGACCTTACCACACCTCTGTTATGTCAACATTACAGCTCCTGTGCACCACGCTTCAACTTCATAAACATGTAAACCCACACATGTGTTGTGGGTAAACCCACACACCCCAATTGTATGGAAAAACACACACTCGCACAGGTCCAGAATCAACACATTTCCTGTCATATGAAGCAGTTACACTTCCTGGCAGCTATTTGGAGAGGTAACTTTCAACTGAAATGCTCAGCACAGTCTATGGTTCCCTGACCAAGTCATGACACTTAACCACATCCTCTCACTATTCGGCTGGCTGACATAGTTTCAGAATAGACACTGCAGATTCGCCCTTGTTGCTCAGTTGTGTTAATCCTCCACTGCCAAAATAATCATCTAGCTCAGTGCCAGTTCATAGAAATTTTACATTTCTTGTTCTAAATCTCTGATGTCAGATTGGACGGTTTTTTTTAGTGGCTCCAGCAAAGGTGTTTTCCCTCATTTTACAACAGACAGTGCGGTTAGCATTGATAGTGACAGCCACAAATTCTCAACATGCATAAAATAAAGAGCAGCAGCTACAGAAACTCAACCTTTAGCAACATAAAGGCCAAGTAAGAGCTCTGTATATCTGCACTGATCTGTCTGTCTATCCACGTGTCTGCCTGTCGATGTGTCGTGGAAATTAATTTTGTTGCAGAATGTGAGAGGGAGAAAGGTGAAGTTCAAATGTGGAACTTCAAACTACGGCACGAATATATCAGGTGAAAGACAAATGAGTTCTTTAGTTCTGTTACTGGCCTGCACACAGAATAATCTCACTTCCTCATTTTTGGGACTGATTAAGTGACCCCTTTGTATACTTGTCATTGCGAGAGTTCACATGCTCACGCCAGACTCAGCTGAACTCTCCACAACCACAGACATATGAATTTAAGTTATAACACAATTGTTTCCCAAATAACGGAGCTGACAGACATTTAGAGCAGGAACTCTGATGCTTTGAGTCTCTTCAGGTCGCACCACACTAACCACACACATCTTTTACTTTCCTTTGTCTGTCTTTGCATTAATATACTTAAAATTGTGACACCAAAAAGCAGAAGTGCACCATAATCTGATATCGACAAATGATAAAATGTAACTACGTTCTAATTAAATGAGCTGTCAATTGAATAAGAGCTTTGTCAAATATTTGTTAAAGTGAACTGTAATATTTCTGTTTGGCTGCTCAAATGCACACCAGCAAATCATTGCAGAGTTAAGCAAACACTGAGGTAAACTTCATTATGCTGTCACACCTCGAACACAACAGGCTGGATTATGTTTTCACACACAACTCATTCAGCTTTGATGACATATTCAGTCAAACTTAGAAAGTCGGAATTTATCAACTCACCTCAGTGCTGCTTTTCCTTTTCTGTGACGACTGCCCCCGCTACTCCGCGCTGCTCAGTGAGAGAAGCACAGGCTCAGTCATGAAGTGTGTGTGTGTGTGTGTGTGTGTGTGTGTGTGTGTGTGTGTGTGTGTGCGTAATGAGTCTGTAAGTGTATGTGGGAAAGAGAGTAAGCGAGGGAGCACCAGTGCCTCTCACAGAGCTCTCTCTCTGTCTTTTTCTTTCTTTCACTCTCTGCATTGCCCTATTATTCTTCTTTATCTCTTTCAGGTAATTTGCTTTTGAAATCATAATAGTAGCTCTTCAATTCTTTTATCGTACCATCTAACTTGCATGTGCCAGCTGCTGTGATAAAGCAGGTTCTCCTCAACAAACCGTTGCCTTTGGAGACTGCGCTGCATTACCTGAATAATCAGGGCAACCTGTTGCATTCAGCCCTAATGGAATGGCTGGCAAATAAGTCCAGTTTGCAGTGGAGAGAAACACAGGAAGACATGGTTTTCATGCATGCATCATTTTTTATCTTTGGATTTTTTTTCTTCTCCACTGTCTAAACTTTATACAGTGTAATACCTCAGGGATTGTTTAGAGCTTCATGGATGGATGGCGGTTGGGTAGATCTCTGAGAACTGGCACCAGTTGTACTGGAGTGATGTCAGTGACACGCTAGGTCACGCAGATTTCTAAATCAATCTCTCTATTTCTGGAGCAGCTTTTTATTCAGCCTTTGTATCTATTTTTCATGTGCTTTGGTTCCTGGTGTGGCCTTTCCAGTGTCAATTCATCTTCTGGGCTTCAGGCTAACATTCATAAGTCATTATCACGTCTCTTTTCATAACTTTTGTCTGCCTTTTCCTTATCTGTCTCATGTCCGCCTGTCTTTGGCTGTGTCTCAGTTCCCGTGGCCTTGTTCATATCTTAGCTGCTGCTGAAATGGATCAGTCTTTGTCTCTTTTTGTGCTTTTTTTTTTTGGTCTCTGTTAGAGACCGTCCCTCTGTCTGCTGTCTCTTTTTATCCCCTCATCTATAAATTACCTATAGCTGGCTGTTACATTTTTCACCTCATTTCTTTCCACACCTTTAAGCTCCACCCTTGTTTCTCCTTGTGAGTCCCAGCAGCAAGGTTCCAGATTTGTTCCACTACACGGAGCTACGCGATAACTTATCTTTCTTTATCGTTTTTTTCCTTTTTTCTGTCCCCCTCTCCATCTTTCTTCCCCCGTCTTCCTGTCTTTCTCTCACTCTGGCTTTCTAATGCACACACACACACACACACACACACACACACACACACACACACACACACACACACAACCAAAGTGTCACCTCCTCACTTGTCGGTTCTTGTTAATGTTTCTAGGCTCACCTTTCTGTCATTGTTACATCTGTGTCGACACCTCACCTCCGTCTTCCCACATGTTTCCATAACAACAACATTTCCACAGTACCCTATGATATGTTTTTAGTTGGTGGTGGGTACATGATTGGCACCTCCACCACTGAGCATGTGACTGCCTCATCCGTCATTTGGCCACGTGTGTGATGTGTTTTATATTTAGGACCATAGTTGGGCGTCCCTCGGCTTTGATGCCTTTGGCCCCGGCGTTCCCATGCAAGGCAGAGTACAGAAAAAGGACCATTTATTTAAACTGGTGGTGAAAAAGGCATTTGGTAATGGCATCTCAAATTCCATTAAGCATTGTAATATAAATTTTTATTATGGGAAGTTAAACCACAGCTCCAAGTCTGGGTCAATGGTGTGTTTGAAATATGCCATATCTTGAGATAAGAGGAGGTTATGCCAGGGGAATAAAACAAAACACAATGGATGATTTAGAATTACGCCCCTCTCTTTTGCATTCGCGAAGTAATGACATCATTTCTAACATGGTCAGTCATTTGTTAGTGTTAGCTGCAGGCAAACAGGCAAGACAAATTAAGCCAAGAAATCACTGACTGGCTGAAAATAAAACCATTTGTCTGAATCCAAATGCTTGTAATAAGAAAACTGGCAAAATGAATTTTAAACCTTAATAAACTCCTGATGATAAAATATCTTACAAAGTCATTGAAACTTGTCAGTGTCAAATGCAACAGTATGGTATTTTAAACAAAACATGGCTGATTAAGCTAAATATAACAAATGGCTGTGAATGGTGGTTTGCAGTTTTAATGTTCTTGCATTTAATCCCTGTGCTTCAATTCTTCTTTGTTTAATTGATGCATAATACATATTTTTAAAGTTTCTTTTGCATTACCCTTATACCTGCGGCAACTCAATCAGCAGTTGACTTTCACTAGCCGATACCAGAATTTCCTATTGGTTATTTTGGAATCTTTACGTGATCTGACACAGTAGAACAGCTGTAAACCAGTTGTGTGGTGTTAGCTTAGCAAGATAGCTACTGCGTAAATAAATGTTCAATAATAAGATGTCAGTGGTGGCAAACAACGTCAAAAAGAAAACCCATCTGCTGCAGTTTTCGACGCTTAGAGCAGGCTGACGTAGTGTAAAGAGCGAGTAATGGAGGAAGGTGGGATGGATGGATGGATGGATGGATGGATGGATGGATGGGTGGGTGGGTCAAACAAAGACACGGCTCTCACCCAGGAGACCGGGGTTTGTGTCCTGCGAGAAACCAAAAGTGAAACCACAAGTGAACCCATCTTTTCTTCCCTTTCCTTCCCTGGCTTTGATGCCGCATGGCTCAGTCTCTTGGTGTAGTACCACCACCTGTGGATCAGTGCAATAGTGTGAAGCAATTGGCAGGATCGTGTGTCAGAATAAAGGCTGCACCAAGCAGGGACCCAATCATAGAAAAACACCTAGCTAGAGCTGCTAGATGTCAAAACCTCCACAGCAAACCTTTAATTCAGAATGTGGTTTGACTTGGACAGTCATGCTGATCGTAGAATTTGTGAAGGATGCCTTTTACATTAGAAATGGACGTTTATGCTAATTGTTACTCTCTGATTCATAATATAGGAAAACACAATGATGTTCCTGTTTCTCCATCTGAATATTGGACACTGTGTTCCATAATTAAAGTCAAGAGAGAGATCGGTTATATTGAAAATCTGTTATGGACGGTTGTTGCCAGTTGATATTGTGGTGACGGTGTTCTCAGAATGGAAAGTTGGTTGCCCCGGCAACATCATCATCATCATCATCACGAAGGAGACACAGCGGAAATCCATTTGGTGAAGGAGAGTTTTATTTGAAATTTCAGATATGAGTTTCAGCTTTGTGAAGAATTTGTGAAACAAGCAAATTCAGAGGAGCGTTTTCCCATCAAGGAAGGACACAGGATGTGCGGACAGAACAGGGGTGAGCCGAGGCTCTGTGTTGATGAAAACACAACATACAGCTATTACCTGAGGTGAGAGTACACTGTGTACACTGTTTCACACATGGCCGCCGCATGTGAGTGTAAGTCACCCGCAGTCCATCTGATTTTTTTACACTGTGTGGTATCCTGTGTGTATTTAATTCTGATTTATGAATGGATCACACATGCAACTTGCCATCTGTCACATGTGATGGCATCCCCATTTGAAAAAGCATCTTCAGGTCCAACTTGGTTTTAACAAGAATTGCAAATATAGCTGTTTTAATATTATGGGTCATTTTGCATGCCATACACGTCACTTTTTAACCCCTCTGTAGCAGTGATGTTGATGTTTTTCGAGTCCAAATGAGCAAAATGGAGACTGAATTCACTGCGCAGGCCTGTGGGCTCTATAGGGCTCCACCTTGTTATACTCACCCACTTCCCCTTAACCGCCTGAAGGCAGGAAGAGAGGAGAGACTGAAGAGGAAGAGAGGCGAAGGGGGGATGGGCTTATAGCTTTCATTTAAAGTAAAAAAAAGCATAGAAGTGAGAAGTTGGGCAGACACCCTTAAAAAAAGACAGAGAGAGAAAGAGAAGAATCAGAAAGACGAGTTGAGAGGAGGGAAAGGACTTGATGCAATTATGGCTCCTTGGACGAGGACCATGTCGGAGCGGTATGGTGTAGGTAAGTCAGTATGCCCTGACTGTCTTTGTGTGTCTTTGTGTGTGTATGTGCATATGTGTCGCTATCGTGTCTCTCTGTTTAAGTGTTATGCTAAACTAGCCAAGCTCTGAAGATGAATGTGAAAAATCAATGGCTGCTTGACTGGATGTGAGCAGGTGCTAATGGCCTCGTAGAACTTTAGGATGTGCACATGACATAAAATCCTGCCAACAAACCTAAATCCTCAAATCATATTCACCGTTTAACCTCAATGTAACAGAACTCATAAGAGCTACAGTGGATTCTGTGAAGGGGAGAGAAGTCATGAACAAAACTGCCATCCATCCTGAGCTGATGGAGAAATGAGCGGTGGTTAGTAGGCAATCTCTATGCATTACACATTATGCAGTGCATAAATACAGAGGCAAGAAGATAAATCATTCAGGAAAATGACAATTTTCGGTGTGGAAAGATTGATTTTGGCACCAGCAACAAATCCTAGACTGAGAAAGTGCAATTCGTCAGTACAGTCTGTTTATCTGGTGCGTGCGTTTCATACGGCCGAGCATGTGTTGCCGTAAGATATGCGAGACAGACACCGATTTAGCAGCAATACAGATTTCTGACTTCTAATCCAGAATGTAAACGCAGAGGTTCACTGGCCCGCTGCAGACGATGGATTGATTTATCAGTTACTTGCAATACGTCAGGCACATAGTGTGTGTTATAGAAAGTGAGTGAAGACAGTTTTAAGCTTTTCATCCCAGTAGTTCCACTGCTTAAGACTGACAGTGAAAATGAGTGAATTTCTAAAAAGCCATTTTGAATCAGTTACTTATATGGTTACTTATTGAAGTGTTGTTGATCAACTGTATCTAAAGTCAATATCTTCCTGGTCTGCGTTAAGACGACAACACAGGAAGTGGAGGAAGAAGGAAGGAAGTTTGTTTGAGTTTGAAGCCGTACAGCTAAAGAGTACGGTAGAGAGAGTGGAAACCACGTAATATTATGAACTGTACATGTATATTGTTTCAATTTGAAAGAATTGTGTGTCTGAATTTAAGTATTGGTGTCAAAATAGTGAGCTACCTTTTATGCAGTCCAAAGAATGGCCTGATTTAGCATGTTATAGCTGTGTAACTGCTTGTTTAGTGCCCGAAAACCATTCAAGAAAAGGATGGAGTGAAGCAACCGTGAGCCAGTGCACACAGACAGTGTTGGTTTCAGTGCAACGCTTAATTTCTGTAACAAACTGGTTTCCTATGCATCCTCTGCAGTGAGGCAGTGCACAGTCGTCCTAGCTGCTGCCGTGTTGCTGCTCACTGCTTATTCCCTCTGCAAACACCTGTTGCTACCACTGCTGCTTGTACACTAAATCTAAGGCTGACAATTACAGCCTGCTCATTATTGATTCAACCTATGATTCATTTTTAGATTCATCGATTTATCATTTGTTCTTTTGGTCATTTAGCGAGTGTGTTTGTTTTCTGTTTTTTTTAAGTCAAGTGGAATTTTGTCGGCCAAGGTAAGAAGCAGCTTTCCCTCGAGGTTGGCGACATGGTGCACATCCAGGAGGTCTGTGAAGGTAAATATACCTCAAAACGAAACAATAATCTTATAATCTTCTGTTGGATGGTGCTTCTAAGGAACCTTTTTATGTTGGTTTTTAATATAATAATTAGGGACAGGTTTTAAGATTTATACATGTCGCATATCATAACTCATATTTTTCTCATAAACCAGCTAGATCAAACTAAATCAAAGCTATTTATTTTCAGGTAAGATAAGATACAGACAGTAAAGAAGTTAAAGTTAGGTTAAAGGAGTTAGCCGTCTGTATCTCACTGCATGTCACAGCAGTATACAAATATAAGTCATCTCAGCTGAAGACAGTTGCGTCCCAGTCTCCCCACATGCAGTGCAGACATCTCCACATTTCAGTACCAACATAAACCAAAAGCTTTTCCGTGCAGAGATTTCAGCGTGCTGTGGTGGCTGTAAGATGACAGTCCATTTGTCTTTCAGGATGGTACAGAGGCTACTTGGCGAGGAACAAAGGCCAGCAGGTAATAACTCACACATACAGAACCTGGTTTTTACACCAGACTGTGCGTCACATTGATTTTAACAGAAAGGTGATAATGACACATAATGCAGGACATTCAGCCAGCTTTATTCAACTGGGTGAGCCTCATTTTTAGGAAGGAAAGTTAAGAGCTGCTGCTGATTACTATAATTTATTTTCTTATTCATCCCCCCTCACGCATATTCCTCTCCAGGGGGTGTTCCCTGCCAGTTTTGTCCATCTTAAGGAGGTCATCATTGAAAAACGAGGGTGAGTGGAATTAAATGTCTTCATCTGTCTCCAAAAGCTGAAGTTTTTTTCTTTTTTTTTTTCATGTTTTCTTGTATGTGTGCATGACTACAGAGATGAGGAGATAGTGATTTCTGCTGAGATGCCATTGGTGAAGGAGGTGACCACCACATTGAGGGAGTGGGGAAGCATATGGAAGCAGCTCTTTGTGGTAAAAACAAACAAACAGGAAAAAACACTCTTTGCCTGTGTGACTTTGTGTGTGTGTGTGTGGAGGGGTGTAACACCATACGTCTACCTGTCCAGGCCAATAAACAGGCGCGTGTGAAGCAGGTCCAGAGACTGATGTGGGAGCTAATGGAGTGGCGATCCCAGCTCCTGTCTGGCACTCTGCCCAGTGACGAATTCAAGGAGCTCAAGCAGAAAGTCACCTCCAAGATTGACTATGGCAACAAGTATGTCTGCTCCAAAACCAAATCAATTGTTTACACAAGCTTATTTGATCCTGTCTCACCTCCCTGATCACATCTTTCTAACCACTATTTTTTCTTCTCCTCTCTCCTCTCTCCTCTCTCCTCTCTCCCATCACTCCTCTGTTTTCCTCTCTCATCCATTTCCACCTCCACTCATGGCTCCTTCTTTGTCCTCTGTCACCTCCCATCAATCCCCCCCAACCCCTGCCTCTCCTGCTTCCCACTGCAGGATCCTAGAGCTGGACCTGGTGGTTCGGGACGAGGATGGGAACATCTTGGAACCAGAGCGGGCCAGTGTCATCAGCCTGTTCCGGGCTCACGAGGAGGCCACAGTCAAGATCAATGAACGCATCAAAGAGGAGCAGGTAAAGGAAAAGATGAGAAGGCAGTGCGGTCAGGAGCAGAAAGCACAGGACAAGAGAATGCCCTCTATCATGATAAACTAATTCAGGGATTTTCTTCCTGGTACATCCCAAAATTAAGTAACCAACCAGTCTCAACTGTTATACCAGATAACCAGATTTGACAGGAGCTTGAAATGAAGGCTTTTTGGCTGTCCTGTTGAACCCTTGTCCCAAGTTCACATCCTGCAACTAACGTCCTCTCCTGCAGTCCAACATCCAGACAGAGCACAGCGGGATCTCAGCGCGGATCCAGTCTTCCCCCACCCACAGCCTCTACGTGTTTGTCAGGAATTTCGTCTGTCGCATCGGAGAGGACTCGGAGCTCTTCATGTCCCTCTATGACCCCATCAAACAGACCATCATCAGGTGTCTCATCTTCTCTGTCTTCTTCTGCCCTTCTCTCTAATCTTCAGTCCCAGCCTCACACAGTGAGCCGGTGATCAGTGCATTCTTTCCAGGTTGATTTGAGGATTTGAAACCTCACATTCATGTTCAAATAATCAACTGGTGTTTATATAGAAGTCTGCCAGATTTAATTTGGTTGTGGGGTTGAGTCGCACAGAGATAGAAAACAAGGTGCGTGACTGCGAACAGCTTTTATTGTGTCTTGAAAACGTTGTGATCTTCATATAACTTGTTTTTCTTGAGTCTGAAGATAAAAAACTATCTGTTCAATGAAATAAAAATAAAGGAACATTAAGTGGGTTTAACCTCCACCACATCCCTCTTAGTACCAGCTGACTGTCTGAAACGAGTGAAAGCACCTTTTAATTCAAGCTCAGATCTTCTCTACCTCACCTCCATCCCTCAGCTGCCTAAAAGGCGCACACACACACACACACACACACTCACACGCTCCAGCCCACAAGCACTCTTCCATTTTCTCTTGTCTATATACCTCTCCTTCTCTTGCATCCTCATTTTTCCTCTCTAATCCATTGTTGAGCCCCACAAAATAAGAACAATGGTATGCCAAAAATAAGAATACAGAAAATACAAATTATAGGGCAGCAGATAGTGACTGTCAGCGCTGTGTGGTGCCTGACAGGGCTGATGCTAAGTCCCGTCACTCACTGTCATAGTGGGTATATCTATGTCTCAGTAACTGCAGCTGAAAGTGCTAAGATAGACCTGGGTCCATCTTCTTCTTCTCAGTAGATACTGTATCCAAAACCTTTCCATCATCTCTTACTTTCTGGCCATTTGTCCTGATTCTCTTACGTCTCATCTGCCCTTGTTATGTTTATTTGATTTGATTAAGTTCCCTCGCTTGATAAAATGGCAGATATTATGGTTTTATGACAGGAATGTTTGAGGAAGGTTTTTCCCAGCTTTGATTCACCCCACTCACCCACACTCCTCTGTCTCAGCTGTCTGTCTTCCTTTTCATCCCTCTGTCCATTTCTGGTACGTACTTGTATGTCAGGAAATGCTTTTGGGAATAGAACGGATGTATTTTTAGCACATGAATCAAAATTATGCAGCTGCACTGGGGAACATTCGTTGATCCAAATGCATGTTAGGGGTGGGCTGAAGAATTTGCACTTAATTTTTCACAGGAATCATTTAACGTCACATCAGCACCTCCATACAGTTTGCTCATGTACTCCAGACAGGCTGCTCTGTGATCCTTTCCCAACAGATGAAGGAGGCAAACGGACCAGCTTTATCTGGACCGAGCACTTGCTCACTCAGAGATAGTGTTTTTTATCTTTTTGATTCATCGTTTCCTGTAGGTGGAAATGTGCAAACCCCAAAACAGAAATTCATTTTCTCAAGTAGACTGAATCTGCAGAGTTTCAGTCAAGGGGAATGAGATGAACTTTAGTGCAGCTGGATTTGATACTGTGTGTGGTTTTGTATTAAAATATTGCACAGCAGAACAGTAATGTGACAGTTATTGTCTTCTTTAACTCTTTCATGTGCTTGGTGCAGTGAGAACTACTTGGTACGCTGGGGCAGCAAAGGATTCCCCAAGGAGATTGACATGCTCAACAACCTGAAGGTTGTCTTTACAGTAAGTGACCACAGGAGGGCACTATCACACTGTTTGTGAACATGACGGCCGCTGCACTGTACAGAAATGAATGGATTTGTTCCCTGCAAGAAGATTGTATTGTTTTGTTTAATTTTCTCCCTCTCCTCTTTCCCTCTTCCCCTCTATCCCCCAACCCCACTCTCCTCCATCCTTTCATCCATATATTCTGACTCCCTGTATTTCTTCTTTTACTTTCCTTTCTCTCTCCTCTCCTCTCCTCTCCCTGATTTTCTTTTTTACCAGGACTTGGGGAACAAGGATCTGAGCAGAGAAAAGATTTATCTGATCTGTCAGATAGTGAGAGTGGGCAGGATGGACCTGAAAGAGATGAACAACAAGAAGTGCACTCAGGGCCTGAGACGGCCATTTGGGGTGGCAGGTACTTGAAGAACAGCCTGGACAGTTTTATTTTGCTTAAAGGTGCCATTCAATTGCCAATCCAGGTGGCCAAGCAGTGTGCGAAGTATAAATTCTAGCCATTGGGCCAAATTTATGATCAGAAAGATTTCTCTGTATTGTCAATATTTACGAGTCTTGCTTTTACTAGCCTCTCTTTTAAAGCTACAATATATTTGATGGCAGAAAAAGGCTGTTTGCCCTCATTTCTTTGTCTCCTTTCAGCAGCTTATCCCACAGTAATGGCCTTTAGTCGCCTCTCCAGTCACTTTTTCTTTTGTTCCCTAAAGGTCAGAGTAATTTTGTCTAACTTTTCAGCTGCTGTTGCTGGCATTATCACCCATATTTACACCTGTGAGCCACCTGGTGCAATCGCAGTCAGATTTTGCACAAACAGAACTAAAACATTGATTCTTTTTGTACCCTTACGTCTATTGTTGTACCCTCTCGCTCAAAAAAGTTGTTATATCCAGATATAAACCTCACAAAAACTGCTCTCACGGTGTGTCGTGAGGCCCGCTTTGCTTGACTCATGTGTGATAGAGAACTTTGTATACAAAATGTTCACATAGGCTGTCATTGTCGACTGATTGGAAATTAGTGTATTACATGTTCTTTGATTTTGTCATCACAGACACGTTTGTTTTCTTCTCTTGGCAGTGATGGACATTAGTGATATCATCAAAGGAAAGATCGAGTGCGATGAGGAGAAGCAGTTTTTCATCCCCTTCTTCCCGTATGTCCTATTTTCCTCCTCTGGCACTCCACCCCTTCTCCTTCTTGCCCTGCTTTTCTTCCCTAAGAAACTTAAATCTCTTTTCACAGATCCTCCCTGTAATTAAAATAGCAGTCTTGCACAACCTGCACAGTTTTATGGTTAAAAGGTTTCTGTGTGTTTTTTCTTTTTTTTTTTCGGCTCCAGGGTAGTTGCTGAGAATGACTTCCTCCACACCTTGTTGAACAAAGTGACGGCATCACGAGGAGACAGCGGTGGCCAAGGTACTGTTACAGGCTTCTGGTGTAAGCTGCGTGTCTCCTCTGCTGTTAGTGGTCTTGTAAGCTTTGAAGGTTCTCAGTGGACTGTGTACACTGCGATCAGACAAAATGGCCTTTCCCGCTGCATCCTCGCTGCTTCTCTCTGCTCTGTGGGTGAGAATGGTCATTAGCCTGATGGATAGCTTGTGCCCTTGAGCCCATCTTTTCATATTACTTACCCTTTATTCCTCCCTCACCAGCAGCCTCCAGTGTCGCTGTCCACTACCTCATGTTTATGGCTGACTTTGACAGGCCCTATGTGTGACACCGTCTCGTTCCACACAGAGTAACCCCCACGTGTTGGACTGTTATATCACACAGCTTTTATCTTTCCTGCCGCTCCTGAAGGCTCTGGGCATAACCCAGATATGAAAGGAGCACCCGGATGAGCAGATATGGAAGGAGCACCTGAGGCCACCAGATGTCTGTTCTTAACATTACTCACCCCTAATCTCTCCTTCCTCTCACTTTGAGATGCTTCTACCACAGCACATACACTGACACACATATACAGCATTCCCTGTAGGTATGCAGTTAGCCTTGAAAATGTGGGTTTGTGACATAGTCTAGATTTCGCCAACTATCTCTTCCCCTAAAATAGCTCACCCCTTTTTCCGTTTTCTGTCCATTTTTGTCTCCGCGTTCTCCCACAATTCCTCTGAAAGCTGTGAGAGCCCATATTTTTTAATACAACATTTGGGCCTATAATGACAACACCCTCATCCTGTCTTCGTCTCCCTCGCTCCCCTGTCTTACACTACCATTCACCAACAGGAATGGTCTAGACTGCAACAACAGCAGACATCTTCACATCCAAAGCTCACCTTGGAACACTTTCACATTAAGTTAGATAAAGCGAGATCCACTTTGTGTAAAATCTGAGTGTTTAAGTTCAGCTTTCGGGCCTTGTCTTTCAGGGTTTCTCACTTTTCAATTCACTTTAAATGGCACAGAACCTTGAACTTCCTTATTCATTCATTTGGTTTTAATTTTAATTGGCTTACCTGCAGAGAGAAATGAAAACTCTTCTCAGGATCCCTCATTTAATATAGCCTGGAGTGGCATCTATTTGTCTGAGCAAATTTCTTAATATTTGGTCAAAGTTCTGTGAAGTCCAGCTTATTACATTTAACTCTGTTATGTCAATACGTGCTCTTTGGTTTCCTAAGCTGTTTCAGGTGATCAGCTTTGGTCACTCTGGAAGTATAACAGGAGGATAAGTCTCAGCCAGTTTACATCCTTAAATGAAATCCCACATTTCTTGAGTTTCTGAGCCCCATGAAGGCCTAAGTTCAAGAATATAGATTTTTAGGAAACACTGAGTACAGCTTAAAACATCAGCAGCCCCACTGCTAACAGCATCCTGTTTAACTAATGTCATTAATTGTGGACCTGACATATGTATGCATACTTGTCAAACATTACATGGTCTTTCCTCCTCCTTTACCCCTCCCCCCCTGCAGGTCTGTGGGTGACCATGAAGGCTCTGGTAGGGGACATAGTTCAGATCCGGAAGGAATACCCTCACCTGGTGGACCGCAGCACTGTGGTGGCCCGCAAGCTTGGCTTCCCAGAGATCATTATGCCGGGAGATGTTCGCAATGACATCTACCTCACCTTACAGGGTGGCGACTTCGACAAATACAACAAGACGACACAGAAGAACGTGGAGGTCATCATGTGGGTCTGTGATGAGGAGGGCAAGGCCATACAGGTCAGCAGCATGAAAGGATGAGGTCGTACGGAGCACGTCGGCGTATTTGGAAGGAAAGGGATTTGTGTGTGTTGGGGGAGTGTTTGAGATACAGTGTGCAGGTGCATGTGTGCACTGCATGTGTGGTGTATAAGAGACTGAGGTGTCATGTGCCAGCGAGCAAGCATGACACTGATCAAGTGCTTACTCACCCTCTCATAGTCAGGGGCACATCGACGTGGCTTTATCCCCGAGTGAAAATCCATCTTAGGCATACATGGACGCACACACACACACACACACACACATACACACACACACACACACACACACACACACACACAAACATGAAATCCTTCAGCTCAATATGACAAGTATTTTTCTCTCTCTCCCTCTTTCCTAGAACTCCATCTGTCTGGGAGCAGGGGATAAAGCGGTCAGTGAGTACAGATCGGTCATCTACTACCAAGTCAAACAGCCCCGCTGGATGGAGACAATTAAGGTGTGTGTGTGTGTGTGTGTGTGTTGGAGAAGGAGTTGCAGAGCTAACAGTTCAAAAGTAGTTTGTGGTGGAAATGTATTTCCATCTATACCGGAGTGTTCTTTCCATTTTCTCGAAGGTGTCTGGTGTTTATATAGCATTTGCATTCCTCATTTCAGCCAGACCTTTCATGAAAATAAACCTCAGAATGTCATGGTATACCTTTAAAATTTGAAGATGTCTGTTATTTCGTATTCTATAATAACATGAGATGTCCTCCAGGTGGCAGTCCCTCTGGAGGAAATGCACAGAATTCATTTACGCTTCATGTTCAGACACCGCTCTTCCCAGGAGTGTGAGTATCAGCCTCTCGTCCTCTGCCTGTCTGTTGTCTGCATACATCCACACTCCTTAACTCTGCTCTGCTCCCCTGAGCATAATGTGACACTGGAAGGACCGAATGATTGGAGGCAATTTGGAAAATGACCTAAGGCATCATTACACACAGTTGATTAAACAAATCAGCAGTCTTTACTCCTCCCATGTCTGAGTTTTCCCCGTCTCTCCCCCCTCTCCATTTCCCTGATGTGTTTCTCCCCTGACCCTCTCCCTCCTTCTGTTTACACATCCGTCTCCTTCGCCTCCAGCCAAGGACAAGAGCGAGAAGAACTTTGCCATGGCTTTTGTGCGTCTGATGAAGGAGGATGGGACAGTTCTACAAGACGGGCTGCATGACCTTGTAGTCTTCAAGGTCAGGACCAGAGTCTTTTGCAGAAAGTAAAGAGATGAACTCATGAGCTGGTTCAGTGTCTGAAAAACAAATCAAATGCAGAGAAAATGAGATCGATTTCATCTCACTGAAAGCTTGATGACTTATTGTCAGCCAAATCGTGTCTGCCTTGACCACCAGTGTGCAGAATACAATTGTGCAACTGCATAGCAGATCAACACGCAAAGCCTTCAGACTTATATGGAGTAATAAATGGCATAGTGAGTCTTTTATGATGAGGAAGTGTCACAGCTCATTTCTTTCATTGAACCAGTTTGGGATTGAACAGTCCAACTTCAATAGATCTATCCAATAGATATGAAATATTTCTAGATAGTGTGTCAAATGAAAGTGGCAACTCTGGTTGCAAATAACAAAACCGTAGCTTCTCTTGATTCATCGTTCAGGATGAGACACGAATGAATGGGCAAGTTTTTTCTTACTGTGCCAAGATTTTTCGTCTGCAGGTGGATAATGGTAAAGTTCAAGGCTCTAAATTGAAAGTAAACTTTATGAATCATTGAAGCATACTGTGGTATTTGTCAAAAGCATGGCATTTATCTCTCTACTGTCAAGGAGAAAGAATTTCAAGACGTGCTCAGTGGCCACCATCATGAAAGCAGACCTAAACATACAGTATAATGAGTCTGGAGGGGAGATTATGACCACCCAGACAGGTTGAGTGAAGCCAAATAGATTTCCTGCCAAATGAGCCTGAGCTAAGATTGAATCCCCTTATTGATTAAATGCCAAACGCAATGAAGATTAATTACTCGTGATTCACTCAAAGACCAAATGGACGGTCCCACCGTGCCCTCTTTCTCGATTATCTCTCGTTATCCCTGCATTCCCCTCGATGTCTGTACCACTCATGCCTTCAATCTCTTGCTCCCTGCTATTCCGTCCACTCACTCATTATTACTTACTGGTTTGACATTAAGGAGGGCAGAGTTGAAGTTTGAGGCCTGAATGAATCCACGGCCTGAAGATGGAAAATTTATAGATAAGGTATGGTCACATGCACCAAATAGATAAGCAAAGTAAGAACTTGCCAAGCCAAGAGAGGATATCTCTGTATCTTTTCAGCTCTTAACTAAAAAGAAAAATGCTGCACCAGCAGTTGGTGCTGTTTTCGTTTGTGCTCTTATTTTTCTAACCTGCTCTTGGCCCCTCTGTTTCCTAAGTTATGAGTTTACAAACTGAAGTTGAGTTAGGCAGAAGTAGATAAGGCACGGAGGATTACTGCTGTGGAACTGGCGACTGCAATCATTGTTTGTCATTTTTTTTCTCCAGGAATAGCCTAATAAATCACTGCAAGCGTAGCAAACCCCAGTGCCTCTCTGTGTACTACTCCTGTGTTAGCATCAAGACGCTTTGACTAAGCACAGGAAATATAATTCTTGTCCCAGTGCTGCCGCGACATCCACCAAACATCTGTGCCTCAACTCATGAAGCTGCAGCTTTACTGGTGCATCACCATTATTGGGTTAAAAATGACTCCCACACGTTGTCCTCCTAGGGTGACAGCAAACGCATGGAGGACGTGAACTGCTACTTGTCTTTGCCCTCGACCCGCCACCACCACAGCGACCCCCACAAGGTGGCGGCGCTGAGTCGCAGCTCCAGCAACGTGTCCGGGGGTGCAGGAGGCCTGTCAGTCAGCTCCAGAGACACCTTCACTATCTCCACCCTGGTCTGCTCCACCAAACTCACCCAGAACGGTAGGTGTATGTGTGCGTTTGTTTGTATATGTGTGTGTTTGGGGGGCGGGCAGGTGCTGCATTGTTGAAAGCACCTTTGTGATTGTGTTGATATTAAGCTTCTTGGGAGACTTGGCAGGGCGAATTATTTTCATTCAGACACACAGACACACACACTCGTATACACACAAAAACTGAGGAAAGGTTAGGGCAGAAATTACAGTATGTGGAGTGTGAGGGTGTTTGAAATTAAACCTGACACGTCAAAAAAAAACATTAATTAACATCTTCTTTCAACAGAGTAATAAGGGCAGGCCAAGACAATGAATCATCGGTTGGCTGTGAAATTGGTAGAGGACAAATCCACCACGTAGAAGGTCCCTTAAAGTGTGAAAACACTGCCGGTCCAGTGTGCGTACTGTTTTGTCTTGGGCTAGCTTTTGGGGAACTTCAGACATCTCCTTAAAAAAACCCCTATAAAACTGACAGTGAAACGCAGGTAACATCTCTCTGACCTCATTAGTGTTATTTTTAGGTTTCGGGCTAAAAGGTGAGTCAGGATGACAGCAGCTGAAGGCTGAGGTGAGGTTAGGGTTAGGGTAAAGGAAACCTTCAGCCAATTAATGGTGAGTCAACAGTATGTTAATTAGGTTAATGGTGCCAGAACTACAAGAGTGTCTGTGAGGTATGGTCAAGGGATAGTAAGCAAAGGATGCAGGGAACGGTGTGTATACATAGGTTTTATCAGCGGCAAGTGTCGTCATTTTGTCCTACACATTCTGGCAGGCAGCCACGTAACCATGCACGCACACATACACACACACTCTCTGAGGTGCACATCCACATCTACAAATGCTGCATACACACACATACACTGCAGACAGTAAGGTGTACCAGACACAGGTGCAGTGCAACAGCTGTTACTGAGGAAACCAGTCCATCACTATAATGAACATTATCCTGCGGTATTAATCACCTGTAACACACACACACACACACACACACACACACACACACACACACAAATGCACGCACGCACGCACGCACGCACACACACGCACACACACACACACACACACACACACACACACACACACACACACAAAGGCTCTCAGGCATGCAGGCACACAGAGTTGTTTGGGGCCACCCAGCAGATGTGCGGCTTGGCTTGGTGAGTCAGAAATTATTGGACAGGGAAAGCAGTGAGCTTCAAGCGGGCAGGCCTACAGAGACGTGCAAATCTGCCCCATGTCAAACTGTAGCAGAATTAATGACAGAAACTGTGGATTTGAATGTTCAGCTGAAAGTCTCAGTAAGCAGAGGAACAGGGACTGTCCACATGACAAATCATCACTTGACAAATTGCTTCTTAGTTGTTGCTCATTCATCAGAGAGTAACTCTGAAAGCACGGAGTTGAGTATAAAATGAATAATAATCCATTGATTCCTTTGTAACATGAATTAAGCAATTGTTTACAAGTACACAAAACGACAGAAAATACACAATTTCCCAGAGGTCAATCGACATCTTCAAAGACAAGCTGTAAGTACAGATATACTGTATATTCAAGACCCCAGATTTTAACATTTATAGTGATATAAAAAAGAGAAAAGCAGCAAATAGCTGATTAGCAAAAATTATGAATTAAATATCTTTAATTAATTAATTTCAGCTCTAATTGTAATTCAGTGCAACAACTTCAACTTCTTATCTTTCACATTATATAAAAACTATCAAGTCCCTGACAGGTAAATTCATTCCAACAGGTTATATCTATTCTGTGCACCACACACTGTCAAATGTTCAAGGACAGAAAGTGAAAAGCTCCATTTTAGAAAATCAAAACTGTCAACAACGAACATAACAGTAACTTTGATCACTCATAAGCAATACAATACGTGTATGAGCGGTTAAGACAGCTGAGCAGAAAATGTTCCCCCTGTGTCTCGCCTCTCCAGTGGGTCTGCTGGGGCTGCTCAAGTGGAGGACCCGGCCTGAATACCTCAAACAAAACCTGGACAGTCTCAAAATCATTGATGGAGAGGAGGTGGTCAAGGTCAGTGGTGTGAACGCAAGTGTGTTTATGCACAAGTGTGTAGGCTGGTGTGTGTGTGTGTGCACGGTCTCACCGGCCTTCTCCTTCGTCTGTATCTGTGCGTGTAGTTTCTGCAGGACACCCTGGATGCCTTGTTCAACATCATGATGGAACACTCTCAGACTGACGACTACGACATCCTCGTGTTTGATGCGTTGGTGAGTGTGTGCATGTGTGTGCTTACCCAGCAAGAGCTTGTGTGTGTGATTCTGTGTGTGTGTGTGTGTGCCTTGTCAACAGATGCAGCTGATCTCTTGACAGGTTGTCTGTGTGTATCAGGTGTGACATCTTTGCATCTACCTGTCCATCTTTTTCCAGATAAACATGTCCATCAGGTGATTGTACATAATGTCCGATCTGCCTCGTAAATGTTTATTTCTATGTAAACATGTAACCTCTCTGTTTCTCCCTTCTGTCTGCCAGATATACATCATTGGTCTGATCGCTGACAGAAAGTTTCAGCACTTCAACACAGTGTTGGAGGCCTACATCAAGCAGCATTTCAGTGCTACTCTGGCCTACAAGTAGGTGACTTCCTGGATCACCTCTCACTTCCTGTCGTCAGTCTGTTGTGTTTTATATGAGTTTCCTGAATGAGAGGTGTCTTGCATCAGATTCTAATGTATATATGATGAGCAATATTTCTTATTCTTTTCTTAGCAAGACAAATATAAGCTCTATAGGCAAGAAACATGTAACATATATGCAAAAATAGTTCTTCTTAAGTGCTCAAAAAATAAAGAAAATTAGTCACAAATCATTATTCTCATGCAACAGTGCTGTTTTGAAAAAGCTAAAATATTTTATCGATTCTGACACGAGAGATTTTATTATCAGTTAAACTCACTGAACACAACTGGCTATTTCAGGCTTAAATAATTTTACTGTGAGCTCCATAAAATGCCAGCTGAGCACTTCATTTAGGTGTGAGGACGTGTAAGGACAGTGTTAGACTTCCTGTCAACAAACATACCAGACTTCTTTTGAGTGGAAATATCAGCAGTGTATCAACAAGATGTGCAATGTTCTTGTTTGCATTTCAAACTAGAAATACATACATAGCACAGTGTGTCCAGTATTTCACACTTTATGCCAAAGATGCACCAGCATTAAAGCTGTTGTGGTAACTTAAATGCCACCTGAAGATCTAATGTTAAGTGATTAAACAATGCACTGTATCCAGCTGCCACTGGAGGTCAGTGTGTGTGTGTTGGCCTTTGGAGCACTTGACCGAACAGGATTAGATGTAGTGTACATCCAGATAGCCGGACTTTTAACCCTACCTCTCTGCGGAGTAGCAGCTAAAGCACTCAGGCGCTCTCCCCAAACTCTGCGGCCTGCTCCTTCCTCTCCGATATTTCACTTCACTTGATTCAGCGGGCGCTGGAGAAAACATTTGTTTGCATTGCCAACGCTTCAGTTAGGAAATTAAAAACATCTCTCTGCAGCTCTCTTTCCCCCCTCTGAACCTTTTCTTGCTCACCCCAAACTGCTTCTCCTCCTCTCAGCCTCCTTTTCCCAATTATCCCTGCCACTCCCCGCCTCTCTGGCCTGCTTTTCTCTCCTCCTGTCTGTTCTTCGCTCCATCTATTCATCTGTCTCTCCACCATCGCTCCATCCCTCCCCTGCCAGTGTGTTGATGTTCACCCTCTTTAAGAGGGTCACTGCAGCTTAACGCCTGTCAGCCCAGGGGCTGTTATGTAAAACTCTCTAACTCCCTCTCGCTACATTATAAACTCCCGATCTCTTGCTCTTAAAAAAAGAATAAATCATCCTCCGCTCGCCTTTAAGCCACGCATCAAAACAAAACCAGGGAAGGCTGAATGGTAATAACGCTGATGATATTTTGAAGGTCGCTCTGATGAAAGTGAGGTCTGATCAGAGTTCACTTCTCAAGGTGACTTTTATTGTTTAAGAGGATTTAGTTGTTTTAAACCCATTAATAGGTGATCCCCTGTTAGCATTTCATGAAAATAGAGCCATCACAGTCAAGCCTTACCTCTGGCGGTATTACTTTACGTGTTATGAACATGCTCCCGCTGCATGACGCTGAGCTGATGCAGAGGGAGATTGGACTGAGAAATGGTGCGAGGTCATAAACTTCAACTGAACTCTGCGCCACCCACTCCTCTCTCCAACTCCTTTGACACACCCGAGTACTATATTTATGTGTGTGTCTAAAGATACCTCCAGGCCGCGCATGTGTTGGAAAATGATTTTTTTCATCATGCATCTGAGGGCAAATAAAAATGTTGGTGAGCTGTGTGAAAGGTACATCTGTTGAGGTGTGAAATGCTATTTTGCCATTTTTCCACCTCCACCTCCCTCCCAGTCTTCCTCTCTCTCGTTCTTTCACTCTCACTCTGTTGCACTCTGTCTTTCTGCTCTATGGAAGTGAAAAATGGAGTTGGTGATTAACTTTCCAACCTGTGGAACATCAGGGAACGAATGACAATTCTGGCTGAATGATTTTGATTTCTTTCTTCCCTTCTCACTTTTCTTTCTTTCTCTCTTGATTTTGTTTTCCTTTTCTCCCTTTCACGCTCTCTCTCTCTTCTTCGAATCGTTCTCTCCCAGAAAACTGATGTCGGTGCTGAAGAGGTATCTGGATGTGTCCAGTCGAGGGGAGCAGTGTGAGCCCATCCTCCGGACCCTCAAAGCCCTCGAGTACATCTTCAAGTTCATCGTCCGCTCACGCATGCTCTACTCGCAGTGAGTTTTTATGTACCTATTGCTGGACTGCTCATTATAGAAAACCCTGAATGATGCAAATAGAGATTCTTGAAGACACACACACACACACACACACACACACACACACACACACACACAGAGCCCGGTGACACTGCATTACCGGAGTAATCGTTTTTGACAGCTCTGTGAGAAAAGGCTGCTGATTACAGCACTAACGTTGCTAATAAGCATTGATGATGAAGTGCATCGTCCGAATGAGAGCTAATGATGGGGCAGGGTTGCTGAATGGGCAGCCAAAGAAACAGCAGACAGACAAAGTTCCTGCAGGAGAGACTTATGACACCCAGTGTGCTGAGCTGAGAGCTGCACCATACGATAAGTGTAAACACCATTTATAACTGCAGCGCAAAAAATGACATTGACAGATCAGAGGCTTGATCCACAAATGTGTTATGTGCCTTGCCTATGGATGCCTTGAGTACCTGTGTGTGTTTCTGCGTTTGAGTACAGGTGTATAAACCGCAATCCTGTGTGTAATGTATTGCTTATTAATGTATGAATGCAAGGTTTTCTGGTGTTTTTTTTATGGGTTGCCTCTGTTAGGCGCGGTGCATTAGTGGTTGTACATGACTTGGGAGGGGATCTCTGTCTGCCTGTGTGTGCATGTGTGTGTTGGAATGTGTATTGCGTTTGTCATTCCAAGTCCACTGGTCGATGAAGATCTGTCTTTTTAATCTAGAGGACATCGAGAGCTTCATTTGTGGAAATTAGTGTGTTTGTTTATCGATGTGGTGGGTGTGTTTATTTATTCATAGAGCGTGCGCGGATTTATGTGGATGCATTAGTGTCGTTTCCCAAAGCATGTGTGTATTTATGTGCAAATATAGGCCTGCTCACAAGCCCACACATATACATTTAAGCATACTTCTAAGTATATATCTGTGTGTGTGTGTGTGTGTGTGTGTGTGTGTGTGTGTGTGTGTGTGTCTGCATCACATTATCGCTCCACTGCTCCTGGATTGACTGAGCTCCAGTCGCCAACCTCCCCTGGGTATCTCTGAACCGATAAATCTCACTCTCCTTCTCTCTTCCCCTCTCTCTCTCTCTCTCTCCACCTCTATCTGTCGTCCTCCAACCACCTGCAGCCGACAACTTCAGCTTGCTCCGCATTTAAAGTTTTCACATCAGATTTTCCCCCCCTACTGTAAGGCCTCCTCATGCCACCCGACAATCACGTATTCAAGAGAGCCACCAGCGCTGTAGGTGCATCTGTAAGGCTCCATCATCATCACCATCAAGACAAGCAGTCATTAATAGTTAAACAGGCGGCATTGAAGATTTATTAGCTTGTCAAAGTGCCTTTGTGTTCATGCAAAGTCTATTAGGAGTGTGTGATGTTTACTTGAAAAATATGTAAGGCACGCTGCACTAGATTTTGCTCTTTCCTTCACCTTCTTTGTGTCCTTCACGCCCTATAGCTTCCATTACTTCCCTGTAGTTTAGCTCATCAGTTGTATCTGTTTCTCTTTCTTTCCCCTGAGCACCTGCTATGTTCTATATTTCACCTTTGTCTTATCCTCCCCTTGTCCTCTTTCTTCCATCCCCCATCTTTAAATCTCACCTCCTCTCTTTCCTTCATTCCTCCTCGTAGCTTCTCGCACCTTTTCCTATGGAAGCACGTTAAATTCACTTTGTCGCATTGAGAAAGATCGCTCATTGGTGTGATAAGGATCTTCTTATTATGGGATCATTTTTCTCTCCTATGACATCTGATATTATGATTGTGTAATCTTTTCCACTTATCACAGTATCTGGACTTTTTAATTTTGTTATCTTATTCTTATAATAACATCTCATTATTTTGGGATCACTTCTCATGATAGAGGGCATACTATCTGGTAATAATAATAATCTTCAAATAATGAGAAATAGCTCATAGTAAGATAACATTCATGACACGGAGAGCTGGGATTACCGTGACACATACTTGATTTACCCTTTTCTATGCAACGGATACAGAAATGCCAGGCTTTACCAAACAAACATTATCTTGATGAATTCCAGCTTTTTCACAATAATCCTGATTGGTCCATTGGGTCTACAATGCTTCTTTAATTCTCTGTATGAATAAAGTATTAAACTCAAATAGGATGTAACAGTTCTCAAGGTAATCGTGTGACTCATTGCACCACTCACTTACATTTTTAAAAGTTTCACTGATCAGTATCAGGGGCGCAGTGCAATTTTTATTATGCTATTTTGATGTGTCACAGTGATGCTAGTCACTGCACCACTTGTCCGTGTGTCTTGCAAAATATCAGCATTTAAGATCTGACCAAGGAAAGCTTGTGTCTCACTACTTAATTTCAGCATTGAACATTTTTCTCTGATTGGTCCAGGAGGGAACTGCAATTATGAATCATAACAAGGGGACATATGTGAGTGATTTACTGAGACAGTGAGCTCATAATTCATGGAGGACATGTTTAGTGTTCCCTTGTTGTTGTCCTTTTTTCCTTTTCCTCCTTTCATCCACAAGTACATGCAGCTGAGCTGTCCTCCTTCTGCACTTGCTCTCCCACTCCCTCATTTCTACACATTTTTCCTCAGCGTCCCTCGCTCCTTTCCTCCCCCCCTTCTCTTGATTCCCTTCCCTTCATCCTTCTCCCTCTCCTCTCCATCTGTCTCCAGTATTAGTTTGCTGAGATATTATGATGTATTTGTGTCGTTATGCTTATGTGTGGGTATTAAGTGCCTGTGTGTGTGTGTGTGTGTGTGTGTGTGTGTGTGTGTGTGTGTGTCTAGATAAGTTGCCTTTGGCCATTTTTAGTTCCACATGCGTCTTTTGAGTTGAAGTAAAGTGGTACTCTACATGCTTTAAGATGCTATACTGCATTCATGGGGCATATTTTAGTGTAGTGTACATATGCAGTATCTGTGACAACCTGGTGTTATCACACCAACTCTGACCCTGACACATCTAGACATCATCTCTCTACACACCCACCCACACACACATCATGCACAGACAGGGCGGTCGGATTAAGCAGGACAATGCGTCTGTAATCATAACTGTACTCTGCAAAGAGCCCAGTGATAATACCTCTGTGTGTTACTGCCTAATCCCTCCCCCCAAATGCTAAATTTGCGATGTGCCACATGCTAATCCTTCCCTCCAGCACTCATAACTTCTATTGTAATTAACAACTGCACAGCTCCACTGAATCACACAGAGATAGTGAGGAGAGTGGGAAAGGAAAGGGGTGGAGAGATGGATGAGAGAAAGGTTTGCCAGGGGTGGAGAAAGTAGAAGTGAAGGGATGGCAGAGGAATGCGAGGGTGTTTTGTGTGTGATGTGAATAGCAGCAATGAAGATAACCCAGTTGCTGTTGTTGTTTTTTTTTAAGTCAGAGGAGGATTGTTACAATCACAGCAGGCAATGCTTTTCAATGTTTCGTTTCAACTTGTCAACATAATACTGCTTTAGTTTACTGCGTCACTATAATGCATTGAATTACAAGTATGTACTGTTAGCTCTTATGCGCCTTTGGAGTCATGGTCACAGCTTCATATGTGAAAATGAAATATTGACTTTAGAGTTGAAGTGCAATACACCACCGCAATACTGATTGCTTTTTCAAGTATATTATTGAGAGAAAATGTGAGGGACTGCAGCCAATTCAGCTGATGCCTCATTTCCATAAACACACAACAATTTAGGTGTAATTCCACTGGTTTCCAGATTACTTTGAGTTAAGGCGAAGAGAGCCGGCACTGTTTCAATGAAGATAACCTCTGAAACGTTATAATTTCCAACTTGGAAATCAATTTAAACGCTGATGAAAAACAACTACTGCGGAATGAGTAACATCCCAGTGGAGGGGAGAAATGACAGAATGGTTAAAAGCTGCAAGATAAGGACGAGTCAATACAGAGCAAGGCTGCCACACCCATAACCTCCCCTGTTTATTAGAGGCGGAGCTGCCGTAACTACATGCTTCAGGAACAGATAAACAGCCTAACTTCCCATGTGAGATGCGAGAATCATGTCATGGACTCACATGTGGTTCAAGTGATGGAGGTGCCAGATGGTTAAAAGGTTGTGAGCAGAGGAAGCAAGCATATAAAGACATATTGTGAATTAAACCCTGAATGAACTGTCTATACACGTCGGTCCACCAAGGTTAAATCTTTCACTCAGTAATCTGTCCACATATCTGTTGCACAGAAAAAAATGTAAACAGGGCTCTTTCGATCTGTATTTACATCCAACTTGAGCTTCTTGTCAGCTATCCTTGTTTTGACCCTTTGTCTCTTATCCTGTCTCTCTCCACGCCACTCCCACGCTCATTATTCACCCCCCTGTTGTTTGTCTCATCTTTCAATTCCTTTCTTAATCTGTTTTGCCTCCTTCATGCTTCCCTCCATCTCCTTTTGCTAATCATGTCACGTCATGTTCTCTGACGTCCCGCTCGTGCTTTCTCCCTTTCTGCCCCCCTCTGTTTCTCCCCGTTGCATTTCCATTAATTTCCTCCTGCCACCCCTAGGCTGTACGAGGGGAAGGAGCAGGCGGAGTTTGAGGAGTCACTGAGGAGGCTTTTCGAGTCCATCAACAGCCTGATGAGAACAGACTTCACCACCACGCTGCTGCTCAGGGTAATCACGCACGCTCACCCTGCATCCACACTTCACCACCTTGTGCTCCTCTTTACATTATTCTCATGTTTATCCTCACCTCCTTTCCACCTTTCCTGCTTCTTCTTCTTACATTTTCCTGTCGGAGTCTCTCATCTTCCCGCTGCTCCTCATGCTCCAACTTCTCTAATGTGATCTTTCTGATCTGCTACTGATGACATCGCGATGCTGCTGTTTAATGTCTTCCCTCTTATTCTCACTGTTTACACCAGCAGACCAACAAACAGGTTGAGTCACAAGAAGTTAGACAGACAGACAAGTGGCCCTGTGAAAAATAAAACTGGTCTTTTTTCACACTTGTGATGAGAGCCTGTTCAATGGCAAAGTCACCTTCTCTTAACCAACAACTTCCACAGACTTTCAAGGCAGTAATTTAAAGGTGTTTACTGGTGGTGTGTGTGTGTGTGTGTGTGTGTGTGTTTGTGCGATCAGGTTGCTGCTCTGAAGTACCTGCCAACAGTCCTGCATGATGTTGAGAAAGTGTTTGATGCCAAACTCCTCAGGTAAGCTTACCTTTTAAAGACGCACACATGCACGCACACACACACACGCGCACACACACACACACTCTAGCTCCTTATCTTTAGTCTCATTCAGGGACACTGACAGAGAGGATATATGGGAGCTTTCAGCTAAGCCCAAGTTTTTCTCCTGGCTTTGTTCAGTGACCCCCATCCTTCTGTCACCTGCACATTCCATCCGGGATCGAGCCTTACGTTCTTTATCAGGTGATAAAAATCTCATCAAATTGACATATACAGAAGGACACACGCTCAAACACACTCGGCACTTCCTCCGTGTGCCCCTGAGTGAATCGACAATTTCAGCGAAACCATCAAACAAAACCCATTTGAACCTCTTCTCTTAGGCTTAATCTCAGCCTCCTGAAAAGCAGAACAACTGGAAATGGCTTGGTTAACCTCTCTTTGACCCAGAATCAAACTTACAACTTCGCGTTTAGCCCAGGAAATGACCTCAGCCTATACTTCACTAAACTAGAGATTTCAAGCACTTTATGTGTTCTCTAACAATTGTGCAACCAAAAATGGGATCCATGGTCTTTGTATGATATGATGAAGATGAGGTTATCTTGACTTTCGGCACAATTTCAAACGCCCTTGTCCTCATAATGTCTCTTTTCACCTCTCTGTGACCTTTGTGTACATTTGTGTGCACATATATGTGTTTATTGATTATCCTCAGCTGCTGCTCATCCCTTCAGTGGCTTGATGTCTACACAGCATCACAAAGGTGCTACTGCTAACGCCAGACACTCAAGCAAATAACATGCATGCACAGGCAGAGAGGTGATGCATCGAGTTAAAAATCAGGGCGCATATTCTCACTTCCTGTGGATTGTTTTCTCTTTCTCTCTCCTCCGCACACGGTCACTGGCCCTCGTAGTCTGTCTTCTCCACTTCTTTACGCACACAAACATAACCGAGCCATCTAAACTTGAAAGTAAGGTCCCCATAGCATTCCTGATCAGAATTGCCTCAGGCAGAGTTTGCAAAAGCAAGCTGTGTGAATTACAATCACTGGGCATGAGGTGGACATCAAAGCTTTGTCTCATCTTTGTTATAGTCACATTCCTTGTAAACTCACCTGTGGTGTGATCCTCAGAGTGGTACAAGCACATACATAGTTATGCATGTTTTTTGTTTGCTCTTTGTGTCCTTTGCATGTCCATGAGAGAATAGGCTGACATTTTGGGTTTTAATTAAATTCAGCTCAGATGATTAGTGGGCCTGATAAGTCTGCACTGACCCTCTGTACCCCAGCGTGTCCCCGTGCCAGCTTACGCACATCAAAAGACACACAAACCTTTTTTTGTTGTATTTAGGACCAGAGGTGGTGCATTTCATTCTTTCATACCATTACTGAAAGTGCTTCTGCAACCTGTGTGGCATAATTTAAGCAGACGAAGTGAGAGACATACAAATGGAGACAGAGGGTCTGCCATGCGCTGGGCATTCAATCTTTTTAAGTGGCATCAGGGCTTGCAACCAGCCTGTTTAATTATTCTAAAATTGAATTTGGGGTGGGGGATGACTCAAACCTGTGTCTTCATTAAAGCGTGTTTAGGCTTTGGCTCATTTGTTTTCATGCAGCACTGCTCTGCCCATATCTATGCTGCACAGCCATTGCTTTTAGAGATTGCATATTTTATGACCTTAAAGAAGAGATGTTTCAAGGTTGATATACTAAGATATGGTCATGTTCTTTTAACCAATTATGGACATGGTGGAAACAAATAGAGCCAGGAGATTTGTTTGTTAAAATTCAAAACACGTACAATATATAATGATTGTTGAATTTTATCGTGCTTATGTTCCGTAAACAAACCTGTTGCTCTTCCCTTACAACCTTGCTGATTATTTATTCCACTGCCGATTGCTCTCTCTCTCCAGTCAGTTGCTGCACGACTTTTATTCCTGCATTCCCCCTGAGAAACTCCAGAAGCAGAAGGTGGCCTCCATGACTGAAATCGTCAGCAGCCAGCTCTTCCAGAGACAAGGTTTGTCAACCAGTGGCTGACTTAACAGCTGTGTGTAGAACCAATCACAGATGTGCACAGCACCAAGCAACTACCACCTCATTCTGTGTGAAATCCAACAGAGCATTAGTTGCTTCTCACTTAAAGGTTGAGATCACATTTAAAGGTCTATTATACAGTGAGTGATTCCAGCCCAGCAGCAGGACTGGGCAGACAGCTGTTCACACTGTACTTCATGACCAGTAAGGGAGTGTGCTGTGCTTTAAAGGTTTTATCTCTATACGCCACAGTGGATAAAAGTGTGCTGCTAATACTGTAAGGGTAATGTTCCATTCCCTGTGGGGCAATCCAGTAAAGCACTTTGGATAAAAGCATCAGCCAAATGGTGAAAGGACACACTGGTGTTAATGTATTAATGTTTTACTTGGTTTACTGCAATGTACACACATTCAGGCCAGGTCAATTTACTTTATATAGAATAAACCTAACTTTACGTGTTATATAATTTCATCACAATATTCTTACCTTATTCATTTGTTATTGGATTAAAAAGAATATATATATTGGCTCCTTCAGCTAGCATTTCAATAAAGATGACGTGGGTATTTGAGTCACTATTCCTCTTGGGCTATTTTCTATTGAGCTGAAGGAAGTAATATTTGATGTTGATGCTGTAACACCCAATTTCGACGCTGCTTTGTTCACCACTGACATTACAATCAGTGCAATTGTCCCTAGTCAGATGCCATCTTATTAAAATCAGAACAAGTAGCACCTATTAATGTACTCCACTGATGGTGAAGGTCACTTCCTTCCACCTTAAACAGTCCTGAGGCTAAAATAACAGACAGATATTTGTTAGTCATTGGCAATATCTGATGGTTTTCTTTTATCTTTGTGGTATTGGCATTCTCTCTCCGCCCAGACAGAAGATGTCCATGAACATCATTGCAAGCAGAAAATGAATACACCATTCACGCATCAGTAGGTGTTGGTGGTGAATACAGAGAAAGTGTTATCCATATTAATGTCACAGGTGATGGCTGCCGTCTGCCAAAGGAGGATAAGTAATATCAGCTGATGTTTGAAGCAGATAAGACAGAAAGTGTTTTCATAAAACTGCGTTTTCACTGTCATTAATGTGTCACTTGTCACAACGTCCCCATTCTACTTTTAAGGGATTTTCACTAGATTTGGCATAATTGCCAGGGACACATGAGTTTGTCATACCTTTTAAAGTGCACTACACATCAGTCCACCCCCTACCTCTGTTCAGCTCTATTATGTCTGTCTAATTTGCTTGTAGTGGGCTGATAAGTGGTGGTTTCCCCTGCACAGGAACACATGGTGACAGATAGAGTGGGCTAATGTTGTGCTGCTATATAATACAGACTCGATAAGGGGGTCCGTAATCGGACCGCTGCAGTACAAACAGAACAATTTGAAGTAGACTCTGGGCGATTGTCGTGAACCAAATTTGGTTTGAGATAGAAAGGCGATGTGATGGGATACATGCTGGGCTGTGCGGGACAGTTTCAATCACATCATGGACATTGCTCCCTGTGTGCATGAATGCATTCTCATAGGCAACCAGCAAAAACATTTGTACGTATTTATTTCAGAGTCATCGAGGACACTATATCTGGGTGTGAGTGCATCTGTGCATTCATCGTTTGTGCAGCGGTGCATGCTAAATGGGTGTGTGCACTGCCTTGAATGTTGTTTTTGCCCAGTGTAGCACTGGGTCTGCTCATTAGTCAGTCGCTGCCAGCCAAGTCAGTAGCTACGGTCCTTTGGTATTGATCCTTACTCAGATGATTGATTCCCCAGAGGGCGAGACGACAGGCTCGGCCCTCTGGCCAGCTGTCAACACGCACTCTGTCACCACAAGAGGAAGAGGACAGGGCAGAAAGCGACGAAAGTAACAGGAGAGTGAGCGATAGAGAGCAGGCTAAAGAGAAAAAAACAATCAAAGGAATGTAGGGCATCATGCCAAAATGCTATATATCAATTTTGGCAAACAGACCTCTGAAGTATCACTCAATATGTGAAAACCAGATGATTGTCCACCAACTATTACTAATTATTTTTAGCTCCAATCGTAGCCCATGAAGTGTTTTAGATTCATGCCAAGAGGTTCATGCCATTTTACGTGTTTGTCATTTTTGAAATGGTGGAAGTCTCTTTTTGGAGTAAAACTTTTCAAATGCAAAAATGATGGAGGTGGAGTCAGGCAGAGGTAACGGAGACGCCGCGGAGAAAAGAACAAACAGAGAAGGAAAGCATGGAAACCAGAAAAATAGGAGAGTTTATTTGCAAAAGAGGGCCGCTGAAAGAGGAGAAGGGAAGAATCTTTATGAAAAAAAAAAAGGAATTGAAAGGAAAAGAGGGATGACATGATGATTGGTAAATGTGGGGCAGAGGCAGAGGGATACGTAAAAGGGGTGGGAAAGATGGATGACAGAGGAGTGGGGAAGAGACAAAGGCGGGTTGAAAAAGAAGGAACAAGGGATTTGAGACAGATAAAGAGAGGAGAGAACAGGTGTATGGTGGCGCTGGGAGAATAGTTTGGGGAGAGTGAAAAAATAAGAGCCTGTGAGAGAACGAGAGAGAGACTGGCCATGTTTTGCTATTAAATAGTCTGGAAGTGATTAAAGTTTCAGGCCTGCTCAATCTATCGGCGAACCTGCATGCTGTTGCCCCTCCTCTGCTCTCTTCTCTCCATCCTCCGGCATGGTGCTTATTTATTTATTCGTTCATTTATACATCGGTCCATTCCATCTCGATCCGTGCCACACCAAATGAGGGCTGACACTCAGTCTAATTGAGATGCATTTTAGCATGGGGATGCTAATCAAAGGGCTTGTATGCTAGGGTGTCATTCGCCCAGGAGGCTGAAATATGCAGCAGAGCTAAATTATATATTTATAATAGCTAATGGCCCCCGGTGTCCTATCACTGCACTGCAATACATATTTTATAACCCCTACCTGTCTGTCTGACTGTCTGTCTGAGTGGGCCCGCCAAACTCACCCTCCAGAGAAAAATGCCAAGCCACTGACAGCAAAGGAGAGGTTGGATGATGGAAGGGGATGGTGTGTGTGTGTCAGTGTGAGACAGGAGATCACTTGCTTGCTCATGTTTGACAAAGAGAAAATGAACGATCTCAGGGATCATTATGTTTGGTTTTTACTGGCTAAATAATCGCTGAGTTCATTAGCTTTTATTTTAGATAGCAAACGACAGATTAAAAAATCAATAATGCAGACATCTGGGTGGTAATTGGGTAATAAAAGCACCAACTGCAATGCAACCATAATGTGTTGTCACCATTCCCTATTTTTTATTTTATTTACCTGGAGGTTCATAATGAGCAGCACATTTGCTTCCGCTCCAATTCTAGAAGATTTTCCGAGCTGTCCTCATTGCAAGAGGGCATTGTTTACTGCAAACTAGATTGGTCAGCATCTTCTTTCAGCAGGATTAAAATCTGTATGAAAATAATTCATCTTCACCTTTGGATGTATGCGTATATTTTTGCAAAAATCAGTGAATACGAGACAATGACAAGTCCTTTACTAACATTTTTGTATAAGATTGTTTTTCTTGTGGTTATTCAGTAGGAAAGCAGTTGCTATTTTTGTAATGAGGTCCTGTCACATAGTCACATGGTTTTTCTGTAACCCTGGTTTGAAATGTGTGTGCGCATGTCTGTGTGTGTGTGTGTGTGTGTGTGCATGTCTGTGTTTGTGTCCAACTTGCTGATTTTGCCTGTCCATGTGCTTGGCTTTCTCATGACTGGTTGCATCCATGGGCAGTGTTTGAAGGGATTGGATTTTTTTCCTCTTGCTCAAAAATACTCCTCTGATTTATTCAGCATACGCTCCTGGGATTAAGAATCTTGGCAAGCGCACACTGAATGCACACACAAACACACACAATGCACCCATACGCACAGTGGCACACATGCACAGATACACATGTGCATCCTGCCATACGGGTTAATCTGGTTTTGAGACAAAATTAAATTTACGAGGCGCATTATGGCTCAATTTAGGCAAATTATAATGCCGTCAGGCAATCACTGTGACAGATTGAGAGCATCAACGCTGATAAAGGGGGAAAAAAAGGACAAGAGATCAGGGAGAGCAAAGAGCGGAGGGACAGAGGGATGTGTCTGTCATTTTGTTTGCCCACTCATTTCCCAAAGCTGGTCAAAGTCCCTGATTCAATCCACTAACCCTCTGTATTTTCTCAGCCAGGATGCCATTTCCCCTCCTCCATCTGTACAGCTGAAGAAAAGACAGCAGTCATGTCACTCATCTTGTAGTACATATTAAACAGATTAAAGGAAACCCCTTATGTTTTAGTGCCATCCTCATGATTAAGATTAATGGTTACAGCTAGTATCTCTATGACATGACGTAAAAATAACCCATAAAATCAGAAAAGCTGCCTCTGCACTCAGTTTTTTTTGTCATTCATATCAGCCCATATAGACAGCAGCAATCTCATTACTTAAATTGCTTGCTCTTTACTGCGGCGCATTATACAGTATTGTTGACATTGTTCACACTCATGTCTATATTACCCCGGCTGTGATTACTTAACAGATGCATGTCAGTGCTTGATGAATATGGATGAGTGATGTCCTGTACAGTTATTATCATCAGGATTTAATCAGCGCTGAGTGATCTCGGTTGTCTGCACATTCTCTACCAATCAGCATTAGCGACAGGTCACTTTGGGCCCCAGTTATAATGATACTGAATGTGATTTTCTGTTTGGCTTCTAAGAGGGCTTTCAACGACTCAGATATTACCAAGGAACCAATTAACCATTAAACTTCTTTATCCCATGTGGTCTATTACTAACATAAGGCTGTATTAGCATCATATTTTCACTAAATCTCATGTGAAAAGCCAGTGTTTTTAAAATTATGGTATGTGATATATGTGTGAGGGTTACCCTGAGGCCAGGCAAGTGTTTGCATGCGCCACAAGGGGCCTGCATTTATTGTTATATATTTCTCCTGGCCTTTCTCAAAGCAGCTGGTTGAGCTGTGATTTCAAGGCTGTCAGCTCTTCTGCTGCTCAGGGTGTGTGCATGTGTCTGTGTGTTACGGGTTACTTGGTGGTCCAGTCAGCCCCCATGTGCCCATATGCCATTTCCCCAAGTTATGTAGACATATTAAGAGACAGACATGTGAATCATAAAAAAACATAATTGTCATATGGCTGCTGTGTCCCCTCAGGCTGTCCCAGAAGTGCTTTCTGTTGTGCTCCACTCTGCTCCGAGTGCACCACGGCATCTTTATTTACTGCATTTCTCTTCTCTTCTCTTCTCTTCTCTTCTCTTCTCTTCTCTTCTCTTCTCTTCTCTTCTCGTTTTCTTCTTTCTTATCTTCCTCTTCTCATCTTCTTGTCTTCTTCTGTTTTGTTCTGTTCTGTTCTGTTCTCTTCTTCTTCTCTTCTGCTTTCTTTCCTCCTGCCGTGTCTAACTCTAACATATTATTTTATGCTGTTACATTACATTAGCTTTTTGTTACATCACACTAATGTTCACGTCACGCCTTACAGTGACTACATTGAGTTCATGCTCACAAACACCAGGCAAAAACTCCCTGCCACAACCCGTCAGAGAGTTATGAATGTAACTTGGGCACAAGAAGTAAGTGACTGTGTTAATATGTGCCTGTGTCTTTGACAGCAGAGGAACCATCTGCCACAAATGACGTTTGACTGTTGTTATAGAGGCCGTGCTTACTGTAGAGCTGTGGGTTGATCGTTCCACAAGGTTAATGAGCGAGAGAAAGAGTGGTAGTTTCTGTCATTCATTCAGAGTCTGCAGAGGCTGCAGTTTGGGAGGCTATGGCTGAAACTCGGGAAGAGGAATGGATGGGACTAATGGAGCAAAGTGAACTGAGTTTAATCATTTTGGGAAATGCCTCTGTCTCACACTCACACACCTCCCCTCTCATTGATATTCTGATCCATGCTTTTGTCTATGGGTTAATTTTGTTGAAAACTGAATGTAGACAAGGACAGTAGAGGGACACAACGATCAGTGTATCAACACACTTACCAATTAATTAATTTGGTTCGGATGTGAGACAGGAGAAACTTGCTAGGCGCTGTCATTAGCCAGCTGTCCTCTGCACAGCTAAGCTGCACCTTTCTTTTAGGTTACAACAAAATATCATTTCTGGGACTGTTAAAACTTAATGATCCCCGTTGGGATGCTGGGTCACTGTAGCAGCAGCGCCAACAGTTGAAGTGGATGGCATTGAAGATATTATGACAAACCATTTCAACACTTCATCAAATTGGAGCTCGTATAAAGAATAAGTGATTTACAGATTGAGCATATGTATCACAACTGTGCTCATCCTATTATCCAGTCTGAACAAATGCAAAGCAGGATTTGAATCCTGAAATCAGATATAAGCTTAAGCAGAGCCAGTAGCTTCTTGATATATTACTCCCCTATTAGAGGACACTGGGAATAAGGCTGCCCATCAATCAAAGCAGAGGGATGGTTCACTGTGAGGCATTCATCTATCATTGATCTCCCTCGGTTAAATTGAACAAAAATGCTGGTGCAACTAACTCTACCAACAGACTAATTGATCAATCAATTTAACAGTCACATGGAAGACGGAGCAGAGGAGGAAGGCAGCGATGAGGGGTAGCAATTAGTGGGTGACTCATAGACGGTGACTAAGACAGGTGGAAAGAAAGAGAAAGATCATTTACGGGCTGTTTGAAGCACAGGGTGAAATAAATAAAAGCTGCAGCTAGAAGCACTCAAGGGATTATATGAACAGTAACAACAGTATCTCATACTGCCTCTGCTTCAGTGGGAAACATGGCAAGCATGTGCAGGTCTGTACGAGCTAACAAGCAAAAATCATCACATACATGGGGTTATACTTCTATGTTATTCCTATTTCTCTTTATAGTTCTTATAACAAGAAAGTTCTAGTATTTCTGGTCTATTTCTTGTGTGTTTCTACGTGTACTTGGTAGAAGAAAAGCAATCAGCAGCACCCTTTACTGGGATTGTGTTTACTTTGGTTTTTCAGACAGTGTTTGTTCAGTGCCAGATCTTATCAACATCACTGCAAAAATCACAGTGAAAAATGCACTTTCAGGCATCATAACTACCGTGTATCACCATCATTCAGTAGTGCACTCTTTCATATGAAAGTTATTGGCCCTCACTTTGGGGAGAGCACTCCTTCACGCAGGCGAGACAATTTTATGTATTTCTGTGAAAAAATATTACGCCACTAAACCATTTTGTGACAGCTTTCTTGCTTTTACAAATCACACATGTCGAGTATATTTTACCACCGCACCAAATCCAACCAGCGATTTAAAAAAAGAGAGACGTGAGGACAGACAGGCACAACCTAAATACCAACAGAGGAAATGTAGGGCTTTAAATTTCTAATGGGGCTCAATGATGGAGCAAGGGAAAAAGTGAGAAAGGAGGGAGGAAGACAAATGAAGGATGGAGGGAGAGTGGATGAGAGGAGACACCCACAGTGACACGGAGAGATGAAAAACCTGCTGAGAGAGACATTCAGTCATCACCAAGCGGGACAGTTGGCGTGGTCCCAACCCCTCTCAACTCAGAAGATTTACTCGTCGTTGCGCTTCCAAACCTCCTCATTATCATCTTTTCTATCACTCCGTCTTCCTGAAAGCAAGACACGACGACCAAAGAGAGGAGGGAGAGGGAGGAATGGATAGAAAGGGGAAGACACCTCTGATTTACATGCCTCTTGGAAACCGAGATTGCATCTCATTATCATGTGCTATAGTTTATTGTGTTTGGCTGTCAAATGAAAAAAATGGAACAGAGAAAAGATGAGCTGGCTGCTGAGCCATCAAAGCTGCGTTCTGTGTGGTGGCCTGCCAGCACTGGTGGCCGTCTGCTCTCGCAAACTTGGTAACCCAAACACATAAACACACTCTTGCACAGGCAAAAAAAAACCAAAACCAAAAAACATTCCAGCTCGCACACATCGAATAGCGGTGAGGCACCAAATCGGACGCAAAAGAGGACAATTCACACTTGGGTACACTGACACACATTGGTATTAATAATCAAAAGGAGATTACAGCTAGAATAAATAGCCATTTCCAATTGAATATAGATGAGTACTTGAAGCTCTGTTGGTGTGTGTATTTCTGTTTCTTTGAACAAGTGTGTATATCTGCACATTGTGAAAGCTAGATGAGAAGAAGTTAAAATGCATCCCAATGTTTGCCCCAAGACCTCAATTTCCATTTGCCTGCCAGTGCCTCTTGGCGAAGCTTTCTTCCACAGCATGGCTGAATTGATTTACCGCATTGTTGCACCGCGGGCTAAAACGCATAACATGCAGCTAAATCACACAGGCGAGTGGAACATGGCAACACAGGTGTGCACGAGGAAGTGCAACTATTGGTGCATTCACCAATGTTAATTTAAGTCACAAGTGTGTGTGTGTGTGTGTGTGTTTTTGCGAACGTGTTTTACTCATGTTGTGGGGACTTGTCTTCCTTAGAAGGACAAAACGCAAGTCCCCATAATGTAAATCATTACATTGTAATGTGGAGACTTGGCTTGAGGTCAAGGTAAGGGTTAGGCAAGTAGTGGTTGTGGATATGGTCAGGCTAAGTCTCCAGGAAGTGAATGTAAGTCTGTGTAATGCCTCCGAAAAGGACAGAAACACGGCTACGTGTGTGTTTGTGTGTGTGTGTTTCTGTCAAATTACATCTTCTCCATTACAAAATAGCTCGTAATTTGTCTGTTTATTTTTTCTGTGTCATATCAAACCTCTTCAAATATGAGTTAAAAGCAACAGCTGCATCCGTTGAAATGCCTTCTTGCTCTCTCTTTTCCTCCGCTACCTTTTGCACAGTTCCTCCACTTCTTCATCCTCCCCCCACCCCCCTCTCAGCCAGCGCCTCTTTTTAGGCTCCTTCGTTGCAGAGTAGCCGCCAGCAACCTCCACCAAAGAGACTTCTGCAAAAAATGGTTTAAGGTTATAGGATTAGGGCCATGACTGGGGTTAGACTCTGGCAATCCTACCGAAGGATGCTGGATTTGTATGCAACCCAAGAGGAAGTTCTGTCTGAGAAGCTCAAGGCAGAGCAGATTTAGACCACGCAGCACATGTAGTACTGTTCTATACTCACTGAGAGGACAGAAGCTTGAGAAGAAGCTTACGACTCGAAACTGGTGATTGGTTGCATCAGTTAATAGGTAACAAATTACTGATATTATTGAAAGTTTGCGGTGAAACAGATTTTACCTGAAATGCTGAATTGGAGAAGCAGAATTATGGCAGACAGAACAGTAAGATGACATGACAGATATGGGAATTGAGAGGAAAGGTGTCAAAGGACACGCAGACGCATCAGCAGACAGAAAATAAACAAGATGGAAAACAACCGGCGAAAGATTGAGTTGGAGAAATGGAGATTGCATTATACATAGAGGACCAGGGAGCACGAAGAATACAAATAGCAGATGAAGACAGTGAGAGACACATGAGAGGTAAAAACAGCCGCCAGGAGGAGTGAGGGGAGGATATGCTGGCGCTTCAGATTGCATGAGGGAGCTAGATTTACAAGTTTTTTGCATTCAAGCTGATGGCACACGAAACATTCTCCAACAAACACAGATGTTTGTTTGGTATACCATGGCTGTCTGTCCTTGTTTGGAATTGTTGAGAGAAGTTTGGTTAGATTTAATCTGTGTTCGGCCGTTTGATGAAGTTTGGTCACTTTGCCATGTTTGCCAACAGACATTTGCACTAACAGTACATTTGCTCTATTGTGTGACTAACCTTAACTAAAAAAGTACAGTGTCCAGCTATTACTGAAGACTGTAGGCAGCTTCTTAGGTTTCTGGAACAGTGTTTCTTATTGTTAAAGGATTATCTTATCAAGACTTATATTTATTCTTATTTCTGACGTACCAACGTGTTTCACAATTCAAAGTGTCTGTCAGTCGCTCCCTTGAAATACAGTCCCTGTAATTTATATTTTGATGTCCAACAGCCTGTAAAACTCCTCCAGTGCGACTTGAGAGAGGATCATCTCTCTCATCTTTGTTAAAGCTCCAGTTCATGACAGAGATGAAAAACTCTTTGAGGTCATTTTTGAAGGCAACTGTTTGCTTCAGTTTGGTCAGCTGCTTGGATGTGTTTGGTCAAAAGCATAAGTTTAAAAGCACACTCTGCTAACATTAGAAGGTTCCCTTTTGTTGAATAGCATTTGATTGGTCTGCCATGGGCTTTAAGGACCCAACAGATGTAGCATGAAGTGGAATTCATCAGCAAGAAACTGCTTTTCACTGTGATTACAAACGTCCCTCTAGCTCAAATAAGGGCAAATTTAGACAGATAGTTAAACCACTCAGCCAATGTGATAGTACTCTTAAGGTTTATTTTGACTCAGACAAGAAATAAAATCCTATTAAAATGACCTCAGGTGGCTCCACTTGCAGTATGTACTCTTGCAATACCTGTTAAGAGACATCCACTGCGTCTGGTGATACAGTGTGAAGAGACATTGTTTGTTCTTTAAAACTTTCTCTTTTGTGTGCCAGGAAGTTTTTATTCTGCCTGTTGATATAAACACATATTTTTTGCACAGAGAGAGAGGACGGTCAGTCACAGTGCATCACTCCAGGGCAAGTGTTACTTGAAATAGCAGTCAATTCAAATGTCCTCTTATAGAATGACCTGGGAGCTGCACACCATTGTAGCTGATGTTCTTACAAGACTGAAAGCCCGGAGGACCATGCTGTAGTTCAAAGAAGTCTCCGAGAAAGCTACCATTCAGGCTGAAGCAGCAGATATTAGCATTCCTGATGTTATTCCTGGCCAGGCAGGGCGCTAAGAAATACCTGCAAAGTTAAAAGCCCTGTTCCGCATCGGAGACTGAAGACTATCAGCCACAGAGTCTGGGGGAGCATTACCAAAGCAGCCTGTACTTCATCATTTTTGATGCTCATATTTAGGAGCTCCAGAGGCATTTTGAAGGGAAGGGGAAGCTGAGTAAAATCAAAACATTCAATACACACCCTCGCAGATCTGTCAAAGTAGGATGCTGGAGATGAACAAGCTATTAGGGTGTTCTTGGCTTTCTTTAAGTTCTCTGAATTTTAAGATGAGAAGCAGCTGCTGACTGCACTAAAGGTGTTTCACTCTGCAAATAAAACCTCCCGGAAGAGTGCAGGTTATATAGAGAGTGATCAAAAAGCAGAGCGCTCTGGTTGTTTTTCCATCACTATTCAAATTGATGAAAATATATACTGAAAGAATACACTATACGGTGTCAGCAGTCCCTGAAGAGAGGTCGACCCGAGTCAAGCAGATTGTGACACTGTGGGAAATTAATAGTCTATAGCTCAGTACATAAAATCTGAGTGCGCCTGGTACCTGAAAGTACTGCTGAAAGTTTTCTTTGTTTAGTGTAGAACAAAATTAAGTTTCAATTTCTGTTTGGAGTTTTTTTGGTCTCTATTATGCTCCATCTCTAACTCGTTCTGCCTCTTCTTGTTTGTCTCCCCTGATTCTTTCAGCCAAGGCAGCACTTTGTGTGGCTGAGACAGATCAAGGCTACCTCGAGACAAATTACATACCAACAAAAAACGGCAACATGCTGTAATATTCAAAAAACATGATCATTTTTCTCATATTGCACATTGCTTTAGGGCCTCTCTTCACCCTCTGTCTGAAAAGCTCCTTTCTCTGGAAGGCCCTGCTTCTTAAAGCATAGTCTCCTCTGATTGGTCAGCACTCTGTTAGGCTTCTCACCTGAGTAATTTGTTTGGACCCAAAGATACAGACCAGAGACAAAGAGATAACAATGAATACAATTTATTTTAAACACAAAAGGTGAAACAACAAAAAACACACACATAAGGAGTGGATGACAAATAACAAAAGGCGCACTCAAAAGGAGTGGGAGAGGAACTAAGGGAGCTCTGATGAAGCGGGTTTGAGGCAAGGCACGCGCTGAAGCGGTAGGAAAACACTGAAACACAAAAGCACACAATAAGAGGCAGTCCAAAAACATGTTAGCATTAGCATCTCACAAAGAGAGGAGATAGTGTAGCATAGTGCTCACAATGAGACAAACAAAGACACCACCCGGCAACAGGTAGGAGAGAGTCCTCCCCTTTTATCCTGTGTCTTAATCATGGTCATGCGCATCAGGTGTGCACCTGAGGAGGCCGAGCTGGCCAGGTGTAGAGACGCACCCAGCTAGACAGACAGGGGAAAACAGGCAGACAACACATAACACAGTGAGAAGGAAGAGGAGACACACTGATAGAAAAACAGGTCTGTAGGATGCCCAGTGGGCCGCTAACGCTGCTGCTTTTTATGGTCAGAGCGAGCCAGCTGCTGGGTGGTCATCAAGGCTACACAATGTTGCCAAGCAAATGAGTCCCTGCAGCTTGACCACCACCAACATCCGACTTATTACTTTCATTATTTAGTTGGCTTCAAATTGAGGTCTGGTCGCAATAAACTGTTTATTCACTGAGTTAAATGTGAAAACATTGAGAGAGGAGCAAGAGGGAGGCTCTGGCATCAGAAAGGCAGCAGGTGGAAAACAGCGTGTAGAGCCACAATATTTTTGACCGAACCAGAGTTAGTGGTAGGTGGAACAGTGGGAAGACTAACAAAGATGATTTTGGTGGGTTTTATTCTCTGTCACGTTTGAATGAAGTGTGTTTATGATCAAGGTAAATTTACCGGTTCTGTAAATGAAGTCTGGTGGGTTGAAGAGAGTAAAATAGTGGATGTTTCTGGTTAAACAAAAAGGATCTTTAACACAAAGGTATATCTGTGAGAGGACTCTTTATTGTCACACACTTAGAATAACAATCCGAGCCTGTCAGTGACAAAAACAAGCACTTTTAGTGGACGCATACTTTGATGGGCACAGTTGCCCACATGGATTATGCTGCTGTCTCTGCAGCCTGTGGTGTGCTGCTGGCTGAGGCGATCTACTGGACCACCTCCAAAACCTTTTGTACCTATTAATCATTCAGACACCAAAATAGGGCCTGGGTTTAAAAATGCCACGGTTTCTTTTAACTGTCAATATTACGACATTAATCACTGGCACGGACTGTGTGAGTAGCTGCATTAGTCAAGCAAAGTTCAGTGGGCTAACCTACAAAATAAAACAACATAAAACATGGAAAAACTTCCAGCCTCCAAATTTGAAGTCGGGTCACAGAAAGCCAGTGTTAATCCATCCTAGCGCTTGTACTGGTACTGGCCCTCCTTTACAAAGCAGTTCAGGAATATCAGATACACACACAATTTTCCAGTGTTGTGGGGACATTTCTGAAAATACCGTCTTGACATCCTCAGATGATAGGAGTAGATGAAGACTGTGGGATGCAGCCAACAACTGAAATTTTGCTCGTACCTCTGACATCTTCCTGTTATCAGAGCTGATGTTAGCGAGGACATATTGGGAGAGTTACCTAGGTGGGAGATATATATGGAGGTGGTGCTAATCCCCTTAGTCGTCAGATGAGGAGGCAAATGTGACTGACATTTTGGAACATGCATCTTCTAAAAAGTAGAGCAAGCAAAAAGGCGAGAAGTTGGTCTTTTTCATATTTTTGCGATCTCCAGACACACCGGGCACACATTTTTGAAAAAGTGTATTTTGCATAATATGTGACCTCTAACGTTCCAAATGTGACAAACTAGTCAAGGTGCAGTAATGTTATGCATAGAGCTTCAGTAAATTTATTCTTCCATCTTCCTGCATACACATAGGGTCAGGGTAGGTATAGACCTTGAAACTTGTTATCGTGGTTATTCTTTCATTACGCCTGGCTCCTGACACAAACAAAAAGCACACAGCGTATCATACAACAGGATACCCTCTCAACCACCCCACCTGCTCTCTGTTCGGCTTTCTCTCCCCTGAACATGTTGCACCTTCAAAATATCAGCTGGTTTTGTTTCTCGGATCAATAGAAATATAGATGCAGGTGGCTTTGGGGTCATTTCACCAGGGAATGGTGTTCTCCAGAGGTTTAATGGTACATCCAGCCCCTGGAAGGCAGATGGATTAATTCCCGAGCTTGCACACACAACAATACTACAAAACACTCATTGTTTTCTCTATGTGAAAGGACAAAAGATGATGAGTTTCTGCTTCGATGGATTAAACAGATTTAGCACGGTTTCTACTCAAACACAAAGCTTGCAGCATTGAAAACACCATCGTCTGTCGCTGTAAAGGACATAGCCTGGAAGCCGCGCTGTGTCATTTTCATTCTGACTAAAGGACATTTTTATTTGAATAGTTGTACATTATGCATTATGTTAAATAGGCCGCGATACTACTTGTGTTTGCCATCCAGTCTTTCCCAGCATCTCACCTAGACACCCCCCGAACTCCCCCAGTCGGACCTCCTCTACCTGTAAAGGCCACTCCCCCGTCTCCTCCCGCCCTCCATTTCTCTGAGTCACTGAGGGCATTCAGGGCCTCATGCATATCCCCCCCTCTGCATGTTTGTGTGATGGAGTGAGTGTTGTGATGACGATCCACTCAGCAGGCGTGTAGGCTTGGCTCAGTTAATAATGGAGCTAACGAGCATCAGCCCAAATGAGCTTTTAATGGGCTTCGTCTACCTGCGGCTACAAGAGAGGGATGGGTTGGATGAAGCGTGTCTGTGTGTCTCTCTCTGTGTGTGTGGAGGTCATGCTAGACAAGTGGAAAAAATTGATTAAATCATATGTCATATATACATATTTGGAATAATAACACATCTTTTATACCCAACGTTGAGGGTTTATTTTAATCAGTTAACTACAGCCTTGGACTGTAGTTCAGCACGACATCTTAAGAGAAACATCAGTCATTTACTGAGCAGGTAGCACGATTAGCCCTGCATGTTTTCAACCTCACGAGAAGCCATAGTTTTCTCTTTGTGCTAGTTTGCCATGAAAATAACCTTAAATCATGTTAAGTTGGAAGTATTTTTTGATTGCAGCTGAGAGCAGGGACTGCTTTTAAAGGTTGTTATATTAAGGATTTTGGGGGACATCAAATAAAAACATTCATCAGTGTGAAAGCTTCAGAAAAAGTGAAGAAAAGAATCCATCCTTGAATATTTTTACACTAGAAGTCAAGGAATGGTAATATTTACTGCTTTAGGAAAGGTGCTAAAGCCTCACACACGTTCTTTAATTTACCCAGCTCTACCTTGACTTCACTTTCCGCTGCAGTACTTTTTCCACAGTCCGTCTGTGATTTCCTATAATTCATGGAGTGACTTTGGACAACCCCCAGAGAAGAGCTCTGACCACTTAACATCCATAAAGAATTTATAGAGCGGTTAAGCGCAAGGTGTAAGTAGTATAAAAATATAACTGATGCCTTCAAGTACAGTAGGCTCAACTATGTATATTTTAGCATTAATCAAATCGTTTTTTCATTTTAGCGTTCTTCACTTTGACTTACTCTTTTATTGATGTCAGCACTGATGATGCATTGCATGTGTGAGCAAATTAACACATCAATTAACTGCAGATTAGGATCAATCAAAGAGACACGAAGAGAAAACATGAGATCACGGTGGCTGTGTGGCTGACAGCAGCAGACACGAAACTGTAAATACACATTTGATCGATATCCCTCCGTTTTTGCACACGGGGGTTAGGGTTGAATTTCTTCTTCAGGGTGCGGCGGCATCATCACTCATGGCCGTGTGGGCACAGCTGTCTCCACAGGTGCTGAGCCAATTGATGTGAGAGTCTGGGTTTTAGGTTTTGAAGGGTTTTTCAGAAAGGAATCATTAAAGAAACATTAAAGTAAATCTTGATGTTTTATGAGACTTGATGTTTAAACTTTTGAAAGCACTCTTATCTTTTAGGGCCTAAAAGAAGTAAATAACACATCACTCTTGCATACACTGTCTCCCACTATCCAGTTTGTCTTACTGACTGTGTGTGTGTGTGTGTGTGTGTGTGTGTGTGTATTTATTATTGTGCTTCTGCTTATAAAACCTGTCACCACTTGTGGTTTTGTTTCTTCACAGAGTGCCGTGATGTGTTGTTACCCATGATGCTGCGGGAGCTGAGCGGGGCACTCTCCACTATGGCTGACGGCCCTCATGATGAGAGGAGAAATAGCCTGGAGCTGCTCAACAACATCCTGGAGGTCCTCAGCAGGGACAATGTGGTGAGACACGCAGCTGTCTTTGTCGTGAAGAACACACAATGCCCCATTCACGCTTCGCATTAAACTGCGTTGTGGCTGATTGTTTCAAAGTAGACGGTGGAGGACACATCCAAAATGCACACTTGGATATGGTTAGGGTACAATAGCTACATTAAGTGTAGTGTTCACAAGGGCAGCCTGGTCGATGCTGTTGCATAGTATGACAAACTATCACAGCTTCTATTGAGGCTAGAGGCAAGATATGTCTTTCTCTCTGTATATTGTTATTTCATTTCTTTTATTTAGCTTTTGTAGCTTTACCCACTCTACAAATATCAGTCCCAATCATCTGTACCTTCTCACACCAGCTGTACAGCTGTATGGTTGCATAATCAAATGTCAGTGGGAAACAAAATCAGCGCCTAAGTGGTCACTTGAGCACACCCACTCACCCCAATGCCAGGAACAAGCAGCAACAACACCACTTTAGACTTCACCTAGACACGATCTGCACTTATCATGTGATGAACAAGTCTGGTAAAAATAAAAACGGCCCAATAACAAAGATAATAAGCAGTAGATGCTTCCAGCTGAGGCAGACCGATCAGGAGAAACTCAAGAGTGACAGAACTGTCGAGTATCATTTGCTCTGAAATGACACAATGCTACCTTCTAACAAAGCATTATTATTGGGAAACTGTTGTGTAAAGATTATCCAGCCCATGAATTATAAGACGTTCCCTTTGTTTTTTAGCATCACTGGATGAATTAGAACGAACTCTGCCCCCTAAGTAAAACTCCCAAAGAGTAAATATACTTAAGCTGTTTTGTCTTCAGTCATCCAGTCATGTAATGAAGCAGACCTTGACCAATTACAATCTAATTGATTTTGTTTCACGCGTGTTGCTGCATGCTAGTCTGTTGAAAGCCCCCGAACTAAACACCTTTAATACGCACGCACAGAACAAATACATCACCAGTATCCAGCCGAGGGCTTTTTAATTGCTCCTGCAAGTTGTTGACAGCCTGCTGAGTCTTTCAAGTGAAGGTATGGCTTTTTTCAGCTCTCTTTATTTGGATAACACTAATGAAGCATGAGCCAAGGGAAGAGATACAGCGAGAGAACTAATAAATGGAGTGAAGTGAATTTGATGAGATGAATTTGTGTCAGTTGGGGTATAAAAACGAAAGCAGGCGGCGGCAGAGTGTTCAAAGGACATGACGGGTACAAACACAATCACGCAGACTACAAAAGCAGCGATGCACAGCCTCGTGCAGGTTTTCTAGCAAAATGCATGAGGACAAAAATCTGCTATTGGAGAACGTTTAAGTGTCAGTATTAGCTACAGAAGTCTACAAACACGCAATCACACTGCTGTTTAGTCCTTGCACTAAAAAAAATAAAGACACAGTCAGAGTGAGTGCTGGCTCTGATATTCCACTCTGAATATAATGTACTTATTCAAGTACAAACATTGCATTCAAAGGAAAATACGCGCACACACACACACACCCACACACACTTCATTGTCTAGTTTATGCGTGTTCATACACTCCACATAGTATAGTTAAAAAAGAACCTTGACTGCAACCCCGCTGCATCGTTTCCTTATGCTGCACAGCTTTTTGTACAACCCAGACGCTGTTGTTTGCCAGTGAAAAGCCTTTCTTCCAAACACACACAGACGTGTTACTTGGCCAAACAAGCAAACTATGAAGGATTAGTTTTTGAAATTTTCAGGGAAAAAAAATGAACAAGGGGCGAGAAGGCCAGAGAAATGAAAAGTGCTCATGGCCGCGCAGGGCGGATGAGTGAATGGAAAGGCGGGAGGGAGAGTTAACAGTTAAACAGATGGAGGTGGAAATGTTTGTTTCATAGACAATAAGGTGGAGGGATTTTACAAGACTACAATACAGGGAGCTGGAGAGATGACAGTCTGAAATTGGATGAAGGGAGCAAGAAAACAGATGGAGAGGAGGAAGGAAGAGGTGATGGCAGACGGTCTCACCTCCTCGCCCTCCCGTCCTCTTCTCCTTTGTTTTTCACCCTCATCTCTCTTTTCCTCACTCTGGGTGGTACCTGATTAAGTTGTCACGCCACAGATGTCTGCGGACTAGAAAGAGAGTCAGACAAAGAGAGACGGAGACAGAAGAGAAAGACAGACGCTCCTGTCTGTGGGAGAGTTTGTGTTGAATTTGTACGTATTTTTGTGTAACTTTTTTGTGTGCGTCTGTGATAAAGGGAGGATACTAACAGAGCGAGACAGAACGACGAGGCTCACCAGAGCTTTTTTTTTTTTTCTTTCCCCTTCCCCCAAAACAATGTTATCTGTTTTTTGTTTTTTATATCATGTTGCCAGTAGAGATGATAAACCAGTCTGGCTACAGTTTGGAATAAATGAACAGAGGATCCACTTCCACATGTTTGTGTTCTGCAGGAGAGCGAGAGAGAGCACTGTGTCTCATCTCCTCACTTCCTGCTCGAAGACGACTGTCTGAGAAACTCTTTCCAGGAGACCAAAAATACCTACAGTGAGCCTGAAAGATTTAGGCTTCTTTAGAATCAACAGCTGCGCCTCAACCTAACAACGCGATTGTGTGTGCGTGAGTTTGAGTTAGTCTGAAATGTAAATGGTGTTCGAGATGACACACACACTTACGGTTGTTTATCTTCCCTGTGGCTGTGAATCAATACATTTTATGTGGGGTAATCACGCCTACCTGATTCTCATCAGGCCCTTCACATCATCTGCCATCAGGCTGGCACACGCACACGCACACACACACACACACACACACACACACACACGGACAGTAACAGGCAGAAAGAGAGAGTGGTGTGTTTGAGCTTTGAACTTGAGTCCTTTTTACCTACTTCTGTTGGGTTTGGCCTCCCCACTTAGGTGTTATGCTTTGCTGAGCAGCTCAGACAAGGACATACGCACATAAAATATAGAGACACACATATTTGGGTCAGATTATGCTAACAAGGTTGTGCGCACACACAGATGCACCCTGCAGCATTAATGCTAAGGTGTGTTTAGATGAAGCAGATGCCTCACGAGTGAGCTGCTGCCCTCGGGCTAGTCTGAATCAGCTTACGTTGACCGATTCGCTGCAGCATATTGTGTGTGTGTGCGCATGTGTGTGTGTGCATGGATTCATGAGTCTATAAAGGTCCATATTTTACATATGCATGCTTACTTTTGAGAGATTTGCCCTATTTCTTTGTGCGTGCCGTGAGGTAGACCTCATTTCTCTAACCTTGCAGCCGTCACAGGTCATCGAGCAAAGCTTTTTTTCTCATCATGTATTGACAGGTTTTTGCATGTTCAGTGTTAAAATAATATTAAGCAAAAAGGTTCAAGTGCAGCAGGTCAGTAAATCCAAATAATATTGATATAGTGATACAAGATTTAGCATCACCTAGAATCTGATTATCATAATACAGAAATATATCTTAAAGCTGACAGTGTTTCCTAAGGCAATACTGATCCCCCCGATTCTACTGTCACATATTGATATTGCCTTATTTAATTTGAATTATCACAGTGTTTGAATTTGTCATTGTTGCCAGTGTTAACTCCCATCTAGGTTTCAATGCTATAAAATTGCACTGCATTATACAGCAATAGGAGACTTACGTGCATTGCCTTCTCCTATGTTCAAGAAATGTATCTTTATGACTAAAGAGCTGTGGCAGTTAAAATTTGGTGAACATTGCGTCAAAGCCTGTTGCTTATCAGGCTCGACCAAAGCAAAAAGTATATGATCCACAGTTTGTATTTTACTTTTGCTTTCAATTGGTGAAACAACCAAAATGGCAGAAAAATGCCTGACTTCCTGCTCGAGTGGTCTAGTAGATGATAGACAGCAGGTCCGACCATACTTAATGTACCAGTGTTAATGTCCAACAGTACTGATCCTGATATTTTAACCAGGAAATTGCAGTCATTTGACTTGGGACAGGTCTGAGCACAAATATAGACAGACTGTTAGACACATCTCGTCCCCTTTGTTTCCCACCAGGCAGATGGAGGAGAAGAAACATGACAGAACAGTGGCTTCAAAGGGAAAGATAGGAATTGGAAAGCAGGTCTGCACAAAAAAAAAAAATCCACCTTCAAGTGTCAGAAGCCTTTGCGGTTCAAATATCCACACTGAAGTTGATTAACTGAATGTTCTGGCGAGGCACATTTTCTGAAAAGTGAACAGAATTCAAATGTTCAGATTCAGAAAACTCTATTCTCTTTCTTGTTTCATTTGATGTGCCATTTGTCCATTCGGAGCTCGAGCGAAGCTTTGGGCAGTGTGCGCAAACTTGGTCGTCTTCACAGTGAGGAGAATGCGTGAGAGGGGAGAACGACTGCACACACAGGCAAAACCTGACGAGGCTCTGCTCTGCATCTCTGTGTGTTTTCACCTGAGGAAGCCTGACAGTCTTTTTTATCCTTGTCTATTTTTTCTCTCTATCTTCCTCTTCCTTTTACTCTCCTCTCTGTCTCTGTTTGCCTCAGGGGGAAACATTTCAACACATCCGGGACATTGTGGTGTCTCTGCTGAGGATCATCAACCGGACGGTCATCACAATGGGTCGAGAGCATGCTCTAATCGTAAGTGCACGCAAGCGCCACATATGTCTGATTTTCAAACATGGCGGAACCTCTCTTGTCTTTTTCTCACGTTGTCTGCTGTTTAAAGTGGACTAGCAAAAAAAAGAAAATCAACCCTTCAAACCCAATGTCATCGATGAAACACAAAATATGTTGACGAGAGCACATTTTGTTTAAAATACACACTTTTATTGTACAGACAAGAGGACGGTCAGGAAGAGAGGGGCATCGTGGGAGCTCACAGACTGTTATAGTTAATTAGTAAGAGGGTGTCATCCAGGATTCTAATTTGTGGCAACTTGTCACCCAGAAGCAGCTGAAGGAGGCCCTTGTGAGATTAGTGGTTGCGCTCTAAACTGCTGTGCACTAAGCAGTGTGCAAATGGTGTGTGTTTGTGTGTGTGCAAAATAACAGTGTTTGCAACAGGGATAGACCCAGACAGAATTTTTACAGATTTTCACTTTTACTAATTACAAAGATGTTGTTTATAGGTTCAGCTGTCACTTTTTCAAATGGAATAATGTACCTTGACCTGAAAGAATGTGCAGATTTTTTTGTATATATTAATGAGATGTTTAGACCTGCAGTGTATGTCTTTAGCATTGTTGCTCTTTTGAAGCTTAATGAACTGGCTGGCAGAGGCAGTGTAGCCTGAGTGCTACGAGCTATGTTTAAAGATATGGAAAGAATTATCTATGGTATATTTAATGTGAACGAGGTGATGTTTGTTTTTTGGGTTATTGCGGACATGTTTTTATTATTCTGCTTAGTTGATTAGGTAACTTACTGTATGTACTAACTGCAACTGCAGCCACAGTTGGTTGGTGCTAAATCACATGAAACTCATGGTTTGGGGCTCTCCACACCTCACATGACGACAGAGCTTTCTTTTTTGCACAATGTGTGCAGTGTGTGCTCAAGAACATCTCCGGACACACACATCTAGTTTCACTGGAATTCAAGCAGAATTTACAGGTGCCTTATTAGCTCAGACTTTGCAAATATTAATACATCTCTGAAGTGATAACTGGTCTACCCCTAGTTTGCATTGGTTCACAAGTGTGTGTGTGTGTGTGTGTCTGTGTGTGTCTGTGTGTGTCTGTGTGGAGTACTTGCTTGTGTTTCAGTGAGCGCTGTGTACTGCATATGTATGTTAGTGCCCTTAAGTGTATGCCTCTTTGTGTATGTATTTGTATGCGTGTGTGTGTGTGTGCATGTGTTAAAATCCTTGAAACAAGATTGAGCTTACATCAAAACACTTCCGTTTTGGATGGTAATAGAGGAGAGAATCAATCACTCTGTCAGTCACCGTTGACAGAATTTTTAATTATCTGACACGGCCTGTCAGTTTGTGATCAGCTGCCTATCACAATGTCTCTTCATGTATTCTTAATACAATCTCCACTGTGCTCTCCAAAACCCTGATATCCATCCAGCGAGCCGTGTCTTTGTTTCCAGAGACATCGGCTTGTTTTTCCACCTGTATCCTCTTAGCTCCTCGGTTGCTGCTACATTCAGATTTTGGCCATCAAGCCGTCCAAAGACGCACTATTCCGATTAGTTGTCAACTTCCTTGGAATTTCAGAATCATTCCGATCCTCCTGCTTATTGCTGTAATTTAGCCAAAATCGTTGAGAGGATTCATTTTGAGCGGTAGGCGTGAATCCATCTTGGCATAAATCCGCTCATACATCTGTCCATCTGTCTAGACAGCCACTCAGCCAAGTGACAAACACTACGCCCGTCTGTCATCCAATGTGTCAGTGCTTCCTTTCTGTTTCAAAAGTGTTATGGGAAAACAGTATCCTCACTTTTAGTCAAAAGTTAATCACAAATTAGCTGCTGAAGTCTGGGTTCCACAGAGGGAAGGTCATGGCGATCTCGATCTCCCTCTTAGACGAATCTGAGAGGAAAGTTGAGCAGCTTGTTTGGTCCTCTTCTTTAGTGCATTTCCTGTTTCTCTACCTTCCCCCTGGTGTATATTATCAGAGCTGACAATGGATCGCAGTGGGAAAAGTGCCATTTACAGGGATGCAGCTTAGAAAATGCCCCCTTTGATTTTAATGACACACCCACAGAACCATGAGAGAGAGATGCTTTATTCCAAAACTTCTGCGCCCGGGGTCTCCTGAAACATCATTGTACGTCTTACAGCCACCAGAAACACTTCTTACGGAGCTTCTTGACACGGGCCTTGGTGCTGGGGCGGCTAGAGGTGGAAGGGGCTAGCGTTGGCTTGGTCAGAGTGGGTGCAGGCACATCATACTCCCCCTCCAGGGCCTCCATTATCCCCTGTAACCGTCCCTCCTGCTGTCGGAAATCATGCTCCACACTGGAGAGAAGAGGAAGAAAAAGAGAGCAGTTGAAGGGGAAGGAGGGGGCACCATGTGGAGGTTGGGGTAATGTCAAATCAAGTCAAATTTATTTATATCGCTCATCTTTCACAAAAAAGAGATTAGATGTAGGTGCAGAGAGAGAGAGAGAGAGAGAGAGAGGAGATGAGCAGAGGGATGTGAGGACAAGTGGAGGTCTGTTGAGCAGAAAGAGGGATTGAGAGAAAGGTGAGCGAAGGAGTTTTAAAATGTAGTTGCAAGATGCTGACAGCACCTTAAAGAGGAGTTGTACTTACTACGCATAATGCAGTTTTATGTTGAGATGTCAAATCGTGTTCTTAACTCAGATATATGCACCTTCAGCACACAAACACATGCACGCACGCACACACACGCACACACACACACGCTTTTACACAGGCCTCAACTCAGCACTCATTTCACGTCCATAGCATTCTTCTGTGCTTCATGCACCAATAGATCACAGGCTGGTGAGATGAGAGGTGTGGGAGGAGAATGGAAAAGAGAGCAGGAGAGGAGAGGAGGTTAAAGGAGAGGAGAGGAGAGGAGCGTTTGCAAAGTGGAGGAGCTAAAGGAAGGAGCGACAGAGGAACTTCTTTTTTTTTTTTTCTTTCCTCCTCTGATGTGTTCAAAGCAGACCCTCTCGGCTTTCTTTTTCTAGGCCTCGCTCGTTCCCCCTCCCCCTCCTCTCGTCGCTCTAGCGCTCTTTTTCCACACAGCCTCTGAAGTGTCCAGCGCTGCGGGTCAAAGTGTAGACTTTCTCTCTCCTCCTGGTAACTGTGTGTTAGAGAATGTGTGTGTGTGTTGAGTTGGATTATAGGGGTGGAGCTGCACAGGGCTTGGCATCTGGAGTTAATGAGCCACATGATGAGGCAAGGAGAACAGAGACAACTACACACCTCCCCTCCTCTAGTATCCCAGCATCCCATCACACACACATACTGTATAAACACATATGTTCTCCCATGACACCCACCATGTGCACCTTCCACAGCAAGCCCAAGGCTGAGTGAGGGGAGAAAAAAGGAGCATACAGGGACTTGTGAAAGGAGAAAGAAACTGACTCTCCTCTGGGAGATGGAGGGATGGATAAATGAAAGAAAGGCGAAGCTTTAATAAAACAGGGCAGAGAGGTCACTGCAGAATGAAGGAGGGAAACAATAAGAAGGAGAGAAGTGAAGGAGGAGGGTCACCAGGGACGAGAAGAGAAGAGGGCAGAAAGGTCTTGGCTGTCTGGGAAGGAGTGCAGAGATGGAGGGAGTGAGTAAATAGAGGAGGAAGTAAAAGCTCCACTGGACTCCAGTGAAGGGAGATGGCTGCCATGAATAAATGATAAAGGAGATGTACTGTACTATAACTACACATGCACACAGCCAGATATTGGTGCACACACACACACACGGAGGAAAAGATAAAGTGGTGCACCTGTCCCACATTCACTCCGTTTATCTTCTGTCTTGTTTTAGAATGGAGGACTTTTCTTTGTCATGTTTCCCTTTAGCCGCACACTTCACTAGCTTTCAGCCTCCTCCTCTCTCAGTCCTCTCTAACTACCTCTCTCTACCCGTATATACCTCTCTTTCACTATTGTTCCTGGGATTAGAGCACGGTGGGAAAAGCTGCAGCTCTTAGTTCATTCTGCAAGCTGTCATCTTCAGCATCTTTGCAACCGCGTGCGTGACTGTGTGTAATACTCGCCGCTGTCCTGGTGAGAAGCTGTTCAATTTTTAAACCTGAACTTTTTGCTTCAAGTGAGGGTTAGTCCTGTACTGTGGTGGACAAGATTGAGGCTTAGTTTCTTGCACATGTGGATGTATTTATACAATTCAATCATGTCTTTCTGCTTAGGTGTGTGTGTGTGCCTGTCTCTCTCTCTGTGTTTGAGCTGTTTAAGCTTCAGGAGAAAAACAGAGGGGCTGTCAAAAGTTCCTCTCCCCCCTGTCTCTCATCATACAGATTAATTAGGACTGACAATAGCAAAACATCTTCAGGCAGCCAGCCCACATCAAAAACCCCTTTTTCCACCACAAATCATTAGGATGGATGTTTCAGTCCCACGCGTTATTCATCCTCAGCTTGTGTGTGTCTCTCCATCCCTATCTGCCACCCTCTTTACCCAGAATCCCCTTTGAGAGGTTGATAAGGCCGTTACTGTCCAAAAAAAAAAAAAGAAAAAAAAAAAAGAATGGAGCTGCACTCTGACTTTTGTGTGCTTGTCACAATTGGTTGCCGAAAATGTATTTTTCTGCAAATGTAATGGATGCAGTTTTTTTTTCATAAGAAACTTCTACTGATATGTGAGAAGAAAATGCAGATTCTGCATATCTGTCTAAGTCATTAACATCTGTCACATAGCGTGAAATATATTCATTTCTTTGTTTTTTTGTATGTGTGAGTGTGTGCATGCAAGTACGCACAGACGTGCACAGGCGAAAGCTGAAAAATGGCTTTTTATGGACTAATTAGCATGTTTGTGGACATGATTATATTTGCATGTGTGCAAGAATACAAAGGGAAAGTGGAGCGAGAAAAGAGAAAGTGAGGAGAGAGGAAAGAGGGGTGATCATGATGTGAGAAGTAGCAACGCACTCCTGAGATCAGCATAGCCTCAGGCCCATAACAAAGTCCCCAAAATGTCTGAAGATATTGAAATTCAAGGCCTTGAGAAATATTGTGGTGCTTTAATGACTGTTGTTAGATGTTTTTTTTTGTGTTGTACTGCATGTTCACTGTTAGATTACAGATTAGGTTTATTTATAGAATAGAAGCAATAGTGGTTTATGTCACCTTAGCAGAAATTCTCGCTTGTTCAACTTCCTGCACCTCTCACCAACACATACAGAGCTTTCAATATTCAGATTAGAAGCTTTTTTCTCTGTGTTTTGTTGCTTTTTTTAAATTCAGTTACAACAAATTCATGTGAGGAAATACTTAGCTAATTAATTAAAAAAATACCAGAATGATGCTTTTTGCGAGCAATTTCGGTTTCCTGCTCAAGTGAATGGTTATGTAATGTAAATTGTAGGGCTGCAACTAATCATAGTTTTTAATCTGACAGCTTTTTTCTCGATTAATTGATTTAATGTTTAGTCTATCGCTGTCTGTAAATGTCAGAAAATCACTGCTTCCTGAAGCTGAAGTTGACACATTTAAACAGTCCAAAAGCTGGAGATATTCAGCTCGCGGCAAGTAAATCCTCACATTTAATGGACTGGAACCAGAGAATTTGTGGCATTTTTGTTTTAAAAATGACTTAAGTGATTAACAAAATTGGTGGCAATTAATTCTCTGTTGATCAACTGAGCAGTTACTCAACTAATCGTTTCGGCTCTAGCTAGCTATAAGGCTTAATTCCACCGATCAGAGCATGTGTGAACATATGTGCTCAGTTCGTGCCTCTTTCTCTTCATCTTTTTGTGTATGTGCTTGCATGCGACTCTATATAAAGTGTGGGACGTGGATATGGTAGCGGTGAGGTAAATGAATATGTTAACGTGTGGCAGTCCTTTCCCCGTGGTGTTCATTACAACTTACTGGGCCAACGATCCTGCTGTGTTAATTAAGATCAAGGGGATGAGGAGGAAGAGGGAGTTGGAGACGTGTGTAAAGAGATGGAGAGATGAAACAACAGAGGAATAGGAAGTAGAAATCCTGGAGGGATGCAGATGTGGGGCTGCTGGGAGGCGGGTGTTTTCGTAAATTAGGGAGAGCTGGAGAGATAAAGGCCCTGTAAAATGTGTCTTTATCCCTTGTGGCCTGCAAGGGAGGTTTATATATGATTGTAAACAAGCAGAATTAGCTCCAGGCCTAGCTTTCGTCTGATACATGCAAACAAAAAGTTCTGGACTAAAAAGGCAGTTTTGACACCAGATTATTCCAGTTACAGCAAGTAAATATTTCTTTTGTGTTTCTTTGTTCTCTTTGCAGCCACTGCATTGTGTGAAAACCCACTTTTTCAGCGTGTGAGAGCAGTGCAGATAAAGAGCAGAGTCTTGGTGGTTGGGTGGGAGTGGGGCACAGGTGATTACAGCTTTGCCAATTGAGAAATGGAAAAAGGGAAGGATGTGCAGAAGAAACCGGTTTGATTGAAAGTTAGAGATGAAAGAAGGAGAGATGAACAGGCATGGGATGGAAAGATGGAATGATTTACATAATGAAAAGATGCAAATAAGAGAAGAATGGGGTGGAGGTGATGGGAGGATTAAACTACAGTGTGTGTTATCAGATTGTGAGGGCGCAGCTCTGTAAGTTGCAGAAGATCTAAGAATGCAATTACTTATTTAGGTCACACACACAAGGGACAGCTGAAAGGAAAGAGGCATCATTTAGATGCTGAATTAATTTGCTTGTTTGCACAGAACACTCCTTTGTGTGTAAATAACTTTCCTGGAGAGAGCGTCCTCCTCTAATCTCTAGAATATCACATGTATTCATTTCAATATTGATGAGGGGAATCACTCATAGTCTGCCATTTTTCATATAATAGGGATATATTGTGTGAATAGTACAATTATCAGTGGGAGAAAAGGGCAGAGGCAGCAGAATACCAGGAAGACGAACTAATGAAAAATGAAACAAAAAAGAAAGATGTGCTGAATAAGTGATAAAACCTGGAAAAGCTCAGGGAAAGAAAACAATGGGAAATGAAACATTTTCAAGGTTAAAAACGGGCATACAGTTTTCCAGGAGAAGTTTCAGGGCTGTTTATTATGCCCCAGGAAAGAATGAGTTGTCATTGGTGGGTTATGTAATGCAGTAAGCTCATTATCTTGATCAGGTTACCTGTAGATGATGCAGGCTGTCTTTTGGCAGGTGGGGCAGTTGTTAATGTCCTGACCAGTTCTGTATGAGCTGCGACTGCAGAAACGACAGATGTAAAACATTCACACACGCTCGCACAAGGAGTTTAATTGAACACATATCTGATCTTACCAATACATGTTTTTACTACTAATATTGTGTTAATAATAATTATACAAACTATTTGTTTTAGAGAAAAACATTCACCTTGACATCTTTGAGTGATTATTGCTGCTAAATCAATAAAAATAAATGTCAGGTTTTGGTATCAGCCACTGCAAATAAAGCCTTTCTGCAGTTAACGCTATGCACTGATGTTCAACAGCAGAGGAGGAAATAGCAGAAATAGCAATTTTGTACTAGAAACAAGCCTCGCATTTCCTGACTGGAAAGAGTCTCGCTCTTCTGACTGCTGGAGTCACAACTGTTATTGCTCTCTCCACCTACACATACTCGGCGCAGCAACATCAGGTGTGCTCTCGGGGGGTTGTCAAAGGGCACAGAACAGGCTTGTGATGTTTAGTGCATGTGATGTTCCCCAACAGGAGCAACAGGACTTCACCTGGGTAGTCGTGGTTGGTTAAATCCTGCCAGCTTGGCATTACAGGCAGGTGAAAATATCTGGGAGCCGATACAATAAGCACAGTGTTAAGAGAAAAGTATCTCTATTGTCTTTCACTCTAGAAAAGATCTGTGTTGAAATTGGGTGTGCATTACTAAAAATATGATTACACATGCAAACTGTGTTATCAAGGTCGAACAAGACTACAGAGCTGCTGGAAAGCAAAGTCAGATTGAAAAAAAGTACGGCAAGCTCATGCTTGCTGTCATGTAATTAAAACGCTTCATTTTGCCAAGATATTTTGGCCGCCCCTTTACTGAACTCTGTAGATGAGGGAGTAGCTGATTTATGTTAATAAAATAGACATTTTAATTACATGGAGAGAGACTGTGTGACTGGCATCCGTTTTTCTCCCCTACCAGTCTCTATCAAAGACAACAACAGCAAGAGAAGACAAGTCTTTGCTTCAGGAGAGAAAGGAAAACAAGGAGCTGAGCACAGCAACAAGCTTTTAGCTCTGCCGACACTTCTATCACAGCGGCCCACTTAGAGTACTTTCATTTCTGGCACAGCATCAGATACATGTAGCCCCTCACACTTACTTCCTCTCTCTCTTTGTGTCTTTTCTCTCTCTCCCTTTCTCTTCTCTGTGCCTCTCAGTCTGCCTATTTACCCCTTTTTACCCCTATTTATCACCTACTTAGCGTGAAACATGAGAATCCTCACAACAAGCATACAAAACACTCAAGGTACATATGAATATATAATCTATACAGTCACGCACACACACAGGGCAGGACAGCATGTTCGCTGAGCGTTGGAGCCTTATTGTGCAGCTTAAACATTAATTGCATTTCTCAAAGGTAATCTGATGAGGATTAGTCTGGAGCTAGAGACATCTGTTAACCCCGAACAGACAGAGGGAGGGAGTAAAAACATGTGAAGAGGACGTTATAAAGATCATTTTTGAGAAGATGAGGCAAAAGGGTAAGTCACCAGTAGGCATGAGAGATTAGGATGGAGAGATGGGAAGAAAGGGGTTGAAAGTTGAGGTGGGAGGATGACATATGGTAAAGGAGAACAATTACTGACAGTAAAGGTGAAATAGTGAGGAGGCGATAAAGAATGGGGAGCGATAGAGGGAGGGGGAAACAAAACAGAGTGACGGCTAACACATGACAGCAGGACAGAGTGATGGACAGGTTGTCGGGGCAGAGAGAAGGGGAAGATCAGAGAATGGCGAGACGGCCAAGGAGTTATTCATAAGTGGAGGTGCAGAAAGAAAGAAAGATAAGGAGAAAGAAAAAGTATTAATTAAGAATTGGGGGAAAGAGATGAATAGCTCGAAGCAAGTTAAAGAGCCTCAGAGAAAGACGAGGGCGTTGATTGAAATAAAGCGAGAAGTGAAAGCCGGCTGGGATGCCTGAAGAGGAAAGAAACAATGGATATGAAGCAGGAGAGGAGGATTTATGAATAAAAGAGTCTGCAGGAGAGAGAGAGAAGGACTGATTAGCTTAACTTGGTGAGCAGTATGTCTTGTATGGACATGGTTACAGTAGGGAGTCAGAGAAAGGAGCTGCTAGCCTTGACTACAGGCTGGCAGGTATCGTATATCCCTAAAGGACTGGATCACACACTCATGCACACACACACGGCACTACAGCAATTCTCCACTGGCCTGCCTGACATTTAAAATCTATTACACGGGCTTGAAAGCCTGTCGGTATATATTGCCATAAAAACTCAAATACACTCTCTTCTTAATCTCGTGCACTCCGCTGACACCCTCTCTTCTCCCTCTTTCTTCTCTGTATCACTGTAGCTCACTCTCACACTCTTACTTAAGCACTTAGTCGTGCAGTTCATATCTCTACCTCCTCATCTTTTGTCTTCATCCCTTATCTCTGTTTTCATCCCTATCTTCATCTCTCTTTTCACTCCCTATCTAACCCTCTTTTTCCCCTTCTGCTCTCTCCCATTTCTTTCCCTCCCAAACTCCCTTCTCTCACCCTTCGCTGAGGGCCTTGCTCTTCTCCAGGTCTTGAATGACGTTGAGAAGCACCTTGATCTTCTCCTGATTGGACAGTAGGTTCTCCTCCACGTTCTGCAGCTGCCTCTCCAGCCCGCGTGGCGCGTTCCCTACTTGTCCAGCCGGCAACCCTCCTGGAGCGCCATTACATTGTGCTTTCATATGAGTCTTACAAGGCAGAGTGTGGTCGTCAAATGATTTGCTCTTCTGTTTTGCGTAGTCCTTGAGTTTGGTCCGTTCTGAGGACGTTTGTTTGGGAGTATTCGTGGTCTCCTGGGTGTTTTTGGTTTGCGCTACAGGTGTGGCCGGTTTGGAGGTGTCTTTAGGAGAGTTTTTTGGTGGGGGGGGTGGGGTGTTGGTAGGTTTTGAGTCGCTGTGAAGGGAAGAAGCTGGAGGTTTAGAAGCGATACGGACTGATGTGTGTTTGTGTTCATCAGCCTGCTTGTGTTTGTCAGTTGAACGCGGCTCTGTTGCCTCTACAGATGGTGTGTGTGCTTGCTGTGTATGCGTGGTAGCTGTGGTCCTGTCTGTGCTGTTGTGTGCATGTGTGTCTGTTGTTTGGGTGGCTGAGTCCTTGTAATGAGTAAAGTCTGCAGAATGTGGCCTTGTCTGCTGCTTTGAATCTGTTCTTTTGTTCTGAGTGTGTGATGTGTGGTTGGAATGTGAGCTGTGTGTTTTTGGTATAGTATGTGACAGCTGTGGTATTAGAGTAGGCTTCACTGATGTGTGCACGGAGGTGTTGGCTGTCTGTGAGTTTTTAGGGTAAGAGTCCAGCGCAGACTCCTTTCTTGACTGGCTGGGAGCCGGTGTCCGTGGTGGATTAGGTAAAGTCTGGCTGGCTGTTATTTGATTGACAGCCTTCCTGCGACATGCACCTGTGCACGGCGTAATCTGTGATCGTCTCCTCCCACACGTCCCACAAAGGCGCAGCGGGGAAGTCGTCATCACTCGACAGGGCCGTGGTGGGGTGGCGTGCACCGTCGTACAAACGCTCCCTGTCTTTAATACAGAGCGATGGCCCTCCCCACGTAGAGACTGCACCCTCCTCCTCTCGTGGACCGGCTCCTTACCTTCTGTGGCCTCAGTGCAAACCCCTCCCACCACCTCAGAGGCCACCACGCTGCCATTTGTATACCGAGCTGTCCTTTTAGCTCTTGTGTCCTTGGGGTTTGCTCGTATAGTTTTAATCTGGCAGTAAACTCCGCTGCCTGACCCCTGCGACCCCATGTCGTCCTGTGTCAGGCTGTTGATCTCGTTCTGAGATGTCTCCTTGGACACTGGCAGACTGTTGCTGTCACTTCTGATGACCCCCGCTGTCTTCTCCGCTGTCATTGTTTTGTCTGCTGCCATGGCGAGTGGCCGATGCGTGTTGGCTGGCTGGCTGCCGTGTTGTTTGATGGAGGGCAGAGTCCGCAGCCCGGGAGATGTTTGCACCCCGACGCTGCACAGCGGGCCCCATCGTCCCCCTGCCAGGGGAACCCCCAGCGCAGGCACTGGATTGGTTGGGTCAGCCACCCTCCTGCCCATACTCCTTTGCAGGTCGGCTCAGCCCCCTGAGGAGCTGAACGGGATGGAGGCAAGCGGTGACATCAGCCAGCGTCAGCGGGATTATATCCAATAGAAAGCAGGAATGTTTCCAGCTTTTGTTTACCCAGATTAATTTGTTTGTTTGTGAGGCGATGTGAGAGAGTTTGTATGTGGAAGCTGGAGACAGGAATTCAATATCCAATAAGGCTTTACACTCTCAATGTCCTTCCATTAATGACCTTCTTTCTACTTTAGCTACTTCTGATTGGACATCACTTTCACGGCTTTTCTCAGTCTCTAACCAGTGGCCTGCAGATGATGAGTTGGACGGATTCTCCGGGCATTGCAGGTTTGCTCTGGAGAGAGACAGAGAGAAAGGGAGAGAGGGAATGAATGGGAGAAATGACAGAAGAAAGGAGGGACAACAGGGAATAAATGGTCAGGTTGGCAGGAAGACACAGGCATTAAGCACGTAAAGCACCACATAAAAGCTTTGACCTCAACTGATTGCACACACTGACCAGATCGATACAACTCTATCAACCTCTTATTAGGCCAGCAGGGGGGTTGGAGTCACAGAGGCAAAACTCTAAATCTCATCAAGTGTTTCTCTTGAAGGAGCAGAAAGACGAGACACATCTTAAGGGTGATAGCGTATGCCTCCATAAAGTTACAAGTTGCATGTTCATCCCGGGAGCGTGGTCAATAAAACTTTTACATTTGGGACGACAGATGTCATTACCAGTTTTTATGACTTGAGGACGCAGTGAAATGCATTTCAGATGGTGTTATGTTTGCCTCCCACAGCAAAACGCAAACTGATGAAGCTTCATGCCTCATGGATGCAGTTTGGGAGTCTGTCTACCAAGTTCACCATAATGACAAGCTCAACATTGTTTCTGCTCATCTTCTTGTTTTACATTGGGGAAGACGAGCACCTGTTTCTTTTTGTTGTCGTGTCTCAGGTCCCTGTTGTAATGCATACCTAGCTTAGTTAAAGCCTTGTTTGGTTTTGTATTAAATATACTTGATCAAAATGTTTTAGATCATTTGGGAGGGGAGCAAAATTAGCCTTTTGATCTTAGTCACTTCAAATCACTTGAGAATTTACTCAGAATACTTTAATGTTGCACTATGACACGGAGTAGCTGATAAAATTGGGGCAAGATAATATTATATTCGATTTTTTTCTGAGAAGGAAATTGGGCCATTGCAGCAGCACATTTTGGCAGGGTACATCAAAGAAAAAAGGCATAGATAGGAGAGTAAATGGAGGTTGTTTAAATAAATGAACTTGATTTAATAATTCATTCATGCCTTTTTCAAGTTTTCTATTTATAATTCTTTATATCGTTATATACATATATATATATATAGAAGATAAAAATTATCTTTCATTTAAGCTAATGGAATCGCCCAATTGCACACATTTTGCTCCTGAGGGTAATTGGCCGTGCTACGGTTGGTAATCCAGTGCAATTGTTGTGACTTCAAAGTGCCTCTGCCCAAAATACAAGCTTCAGTACATTTTCGACATGGATCCAGGTCAGAAGTTTCAGCACATTTCTCTCTCTATCCATCTCCATTTAAATCAGACCCCTGCTCGACTGTGATGCCTCAGTGCCACTCAGGAAGCTCGTTTGCTATCGATTCCTGAACATGCTTGGTTGGGTGCTTTCCAACAGATGTCTATTTTGGCAAATGACAAAACAGGTCACATAAGAAAATTTGAGCATGAAAGCAAGCTGGTCCAAGGCATCAGTGAGTGGCCTGAAATCTTCTTTATGTCTCCATCAATATTTTGTTTTTTCTCCCATCTTCACAGTGTTGTCCTTTCATTGCAGTCAGTATGCGCTGTTAAACCAGCTGGCGTACGCACACACTCTCTCTCTCTCACACACACACACACACACAGAGGGGAAGAGAAAGAGCTTATTTTATGCCAGCTGGTGCAACATCACAGCACAGATCCATGTGGTATAGGGTCAAGGTTGGAACAGTGCAGTATTTTTCTAAATAAATGAAACACAGTGTTCACCTATTATTTTAGGAACCCATGAGATTCCTGACCAGCAAAGTTTTCATTAAGAAGCTTGTCTCAAAAGCAAAGGGGAAGTCAGATTCATGCCCAAGGTTTTCCAGGAGTTTTGGAAGTCTGCTGCCATCAGCAGTGGCCCTGTAGCAGCTAATATGTTCTTACTAGAGGACAGGTACTAACTCATACTGACTGTGATGAGCCCGTCTGCTGCACTAATGGTTCATATGTATTCAGGATCAGAGACACGCACACATTCACTCATACTGATGCTGTATGTGACCTATATCAGCTCATTTTGAAGCCTGATGTCGCATGCTGTTTTGACACCATCAGCAGAATGTGGAATTTGGCATTTGAGCCGGTTCATTCTCTTTTCCCTGACAGCAAGTGTTATTAATATTGTCAGACTCTTTGGAATTTCAGGTTTCATTTCAGATCATTAAATATTAAACCTGAGTGAATGCAGTTTATTGCGCTGGTGGGCCTGCCGATGGGCCACAGCAAAGAATTGGGAGCAGTTTAAATTTAGACTGTTTTCAGTCTGTCTCCCTATTGTATGAAACTTTTCTACATGTTTGCTGAGACAACAGACAGCGCCACATAGTGCTGTGCAGTTACTGCTCATGACTGACTCTCCTGCAACCACTGTGCTCAAGAGCCTCACTGACAGACAGCAGAGCTTTGAAATATAAGGTCTTAACGTGAGGCTCTACCGGTCAAAGGATTTCTGCCCCAGTGACATACTGCTGCTATTTATATGAATATCTTGACAGTGTGTTTGGCTCAAGGACTACAATGGCTATGTTGCCTCGCAGCAAGCAAGGGGTCACCCATAATTGACAGCCCAGACTGTTTTTGATTGGTTACCATGGTAACTGTGGCAACCATTGTCCTGGAGTGGACCACACGGGTCTTGACCCAGAGTTCACACATCCAGATTTGTCTGTTTTGTTTTGTTTTTTTTCCCCCCTCTTTACTGTGTGCTGTGTGTGGCTGTGTGTAGGCTGCAGCCACCAGGTGGATGAGAAATGGACTGAGATGTGTTGTTTGCAGGAAGAAATTGCAGATGAGGATGCTATTTTTCCTGAGACAGAGAGAGAGAAGAGAGAGGAGAGAGCCAGAACGGTCGAGCGAGCCAGTGTTTGTGTAAGGAAGTATGGACTGCAGATGTGTTTTTATGAGTGAGTGTGTGTGTTGTCAAGCAGTTTGCCTTGGGATTCAGACTAAGTCAATTGAAGGTAATTTCACTGCAGCTCATTTCCAAGCATTTGTCTTTCCACCAGCAACCACACCAGACACCTGCTGCAACTAACTCTCTCTCTCTCTCTCTCTCTCTCTCTCTCTCTCTCTCTCTCTATGTGTTTATGAGTGTGCCTACCATCTCAAGTCCCACTCTTCACCTCTGACCTGCAGGCTGTCAGGGACACCATATCTTCAGAAATCACTTTCTCTGATTCACACACCTGCCTCTCTCCGTCTCTCTACCACTCCCTCTCTCTCTTTCTCCCTCTGCAGGTCTTATTGGCTACCACTCTCCCCTCATCGCTCTCGTCTTTCATCGTTACCTGTGTTTGTTGTTGCACTTTTCCACTCACCACCCCCTTTTCCATCTCTGTCACACTGTCTTTGATTTGCTGTGTGTTTGTCACTACCCTCCCTCTGTCTCTATATTTAATCTTAGTCTCTCGCCTACATCCCACCTCTGGCTGTGCAAAATGAACGGGGAGGAGAAAGGGAGGTAACGCTGTTGGCTGGGGGATGAAGGGGAGATGACGAAAAAGGACAGGGGAGATGGCAGCGCAGGGATGTGCAGGAAGGTGGTGGAGGGATAAAGGGGCGATAACAGATGAAGGAGAAGGATCGTGGACGAGATGAAAGCGATGTGTGACTGTGTGTGCCAGGGGATGAGATGTAAAGGCCCATTTTCCTAAGTTGAAATCTCCAAAAGTGTCTGATAGAGTTTGTTAAAGAATAAAGAGAGAGGCACAGAAGAGAAGAAGATGCATGAAGAGACAGACATTAAAGAGGAGGAAGAAGGAGGTCTGGGACGGCGTATGCACCACTTGCCAGTAATCAATACACACTGCAAGTGTGTTTGAGCATCTGTCACCACACACACACACAAACAAACGCACGCACACAGCCTTTAAACACAACAGGGAGTTTCTTGACAGGGTGCAGCTTTTTATGAAATCTGTTTATACATGCAATGAGTTTAATTTACCAGTTGGTGGGTTTAGGCTGTTCAAGAATTGTCTACAACACAGGCAGCGCGCGTGTGTGTGTGTGTGTGTGTGTGTGTGTGTGTGTGTGTGTGTGTGTGTGTGTGTGTGTGTGTGTGGGAACATGTGTGCAAATGAGCGTGCACCCACGCCTTTGCAGTGGTAACGGAGCCCTGAATGCTCCAGCGAATCGAGTCCCCTGTCGTTTCAAGGTGAGCCTCATTTTTCAACTGCCGATTGAAGGGCCCTGTGTGTGTGTGTGTGTGTGTGTTTTAGGGAGCCCGAGACTCGCTTTACTGCTCTGTAATCACACTGCTTCTCTCACTCAGTGTGGCTTGCCCACTCACTGCCACAACAGAACAAACGCTGCACTTTATTGGCCCTTTGAGACAGGGCATACACGCTGCATTTTGGGTAGTGTAGTCAGTTTTCCCCCCTCTGCTGTCTGGGCTCAAAGCGACGAAAGAAGCTGTTTTAGCATTCTATTTTTATATACTTCTATGTTTGATTACCACTATTTTTCTGATTCTCTGTAAACTTCATTCAAACACTTAATTCAGGTCAGGGACACTGTGCGTCAATTTTATGACCATTTATTACAAAAATGGTACCGAGCAAGAAAATACTCTGCTCTTGAAGGCACATCTCAAATCAATCTGAATAAGTATGTCAGAGTTCTTTCAATGCACACTAAAAATTCATCTTTCATTTGTCAATGAATATGAAGCGCAAAATCAGATGTAATTTCAAGACCGTTTGCACAGACGTTTGTCGATGAATCATAGTAGGAAGAAGTTGGACTAATGTCAGTGCAGGTAGCTGATGATCTACTAAGTAAGAGTGAGCTGCTAGATTAATAAGACCTTCTCTCTGACTCATTCTAATGTGATTGATGATTGAAAATGACTGTTTGGTGTGATCAGCAGAGGAGCTGTCAGACGGTTCAGTTGGACTGATCAGTTCATTACAGGTGTGACTTCACTACTGAGAAGCCTTCCTCGGCTCTTTAGAAAGAAAAGGCAGCTCGTGCTTTACCTCTAATGTGAAATGAATGTATGTACAGTAATAAGGGAATGGACTGAAAATAGAAAAAAAAGGACCTGGCAAGTACTGGTCTTAGCATTGCTGCTTGTAAATTCATTTGTATCTGCACCTGTCCAATATTTGCATACTGCCTTACAGATATCCAGCATGAATGCACTGATCATCATTTTCTCTTTCCAGAATGGCTCACTGCTTTCACATTTTCTTAAGCATTATGGTATAACATTTATCTCTGCACCTCGGACAGACAAAAGAATCCAGCAATGATCATGAAAACAACAGGAAGCCTGCTCAGCTTTCTGCAGCCTGTTGTGCATTTTAATTGGGTTCAACTGTATTTTTCAGGGACAGTGCACTTTAATCAGCATGTCAACAGAAGAGCCAGTAGAGCAGAAGGCTAATGTTCATATCACAGAAGTCAAGAATCTCAGACAACCCAGCATAATCTAACAGTGGGTCTCAGTGAAGCATTGTATGGGGGAGATTGTGCGTGCCTCGCTGATCGTCAGCTACTCGGGTGTCTCTTCAAGGCAACGAGTGCAAACTATGGAAGCTGTTGCTGTGAAAGGAATTAATGTAGTTTTTCTATACACACTCACAAACCATCAATTTTTGGAGGAATACGGTAGAATGACAGAAAATGACCACGTTACAGCATTTGTTTCCAAACTTTTTTACACCGTGCCACCCCTTTAATGAAGGAAGTGTTGTCATGGCACCCTGAACCACCCACCCCCAATATAATATGATTGTATGTACAAAGATGATTTCATGTTGTTGTATTGTGTCGATTATATTGGGCCATTCTCAATCACTAAAAAGAATAAAAGCAAAGAGGTCCTCTGCAGGTTTACACTTACAACAGGCAATGAATACAATGAAATCTGTTAATATCTAATATCAGAATTATAACGATCTTATATTTCAGGTGTACAAGGACAACCAAAAAGAAAATTGCTCCAGGAGTTCTAATTGGTTATGTGAGCCTGCTGTTGATGTGAGGAGAGGGAGCCAGATCACACATGGTGCAGAGAAGATTTTTCCTGTTTTACATGTTAATGTTGCCAATTTTTTTTAAAAGTTTTAAAACGTTATTAAAAGCTCACCATGAATTAGCAATGATATGATAAATCTTGCAGCACCCTTGGCCCGTCCTCAGGGCTTAACTTTGGGAGACACTGCTCCACAGCACATTGTGTACTGTGTGTTCATGATAAATTTACGTTCCAATCTGGCACCCCATCTTTGTTATGCCTGTGAAGATTTCTCTTTGCTCGGAACATGAACGAGGATCAGGAGTTTTGTGTTCATTTCCTGGAGCTCACAGTGAGGCAGATGATGAGGACTAAGATTCTGGGTTTAAAGCTGCAGGTTGTGAGCCAGCACTGACAGTCTTTGCCCATGGACAAACTCCTCTGAGTGTATGTACTTCGCCATGTGTAGGCTAAGTGTGTGTGTGTTTGGAAGCACTAATGCATAAACAAAAGCAGAAGATAATCCAGCCAGAGATTTCTTAATTCTTCATTAGATCTGTGAAGTAGACCAGCCTGGACTTGTCAGCCTCTTCCCCGAGGAACCCTCAGATAATGATAACAATGATATTAATTTAAATGTGAAAATCCTCTGAGCTGTGCTGTGCATGCCTGGACATTGTCAGTGGGTGTTATAAGTGAAACCTGAAAGTTGAAACTACGGTTATAAATCCTCATGCTAATTTGCATTTAGACCCATATAAATTCATTAATTGAGGATGTGCAAAAGCAGTTTGAGGCTCCTTTTTCTGCAAATCTGCCTTGAAAAAAATTTATTCTCTTTAAAGTTTGACTCCTTTTAGCCCATTTTACTCATTCATGAAGGGATAAACAGGACGAAATTCAAATTGATCTCCTGTTCCAGCCAGAGTGCCCTCAGAGAAATACACAGGGAGGTCTTTGTGGATTAATAGTGTAAGCTATTTACAACCAGTTAGATACCTGTAACAAAAACAGGGGTGAAATACAGACAAAGAGCGTATCATTAACAAATCCATCTGCCAGCTTAGTTCATTTGTTTTGCTGTTGGCTGGAGGAATGTGTGTCGGTTGAGCGACGGAGCGGAGAACTGAACGTACGGCTGAATTTTTATGAGATATTTGACACCAAATATTTGCTTAGCAGAGATTAACATGATAAGGTAGAAAACTAGATCCTGTAAACCAACAGAGGAAAACAAAGTGTCTAAGTTAGGGGAGTTAGGGGAGGAGCTGCAGATGCACGACCACACACACTCATCTTATCAGCGTGGCTAATAGAGTGTGATATAGTCTGGGTTTTGTGTTTTTGCTCAGACTGCATGCTCCCTCCCTCTCTTTTAGCCTTTTCTCCATGTCACCTCATCTTTTTATCCCTCTCTTTCACCTGTCCTCGTCCTCTGATTACTCCCTCCTCTCTCCATCCCCTTCTATCATCTCATCGCTCTTTTCTGCCGTATCACTCATCCTGTCTGCACACATCCAATCTCTCCATCATTAACCCCCAATCTATCTCTCCTCCTCCCATCTCTCCATCCTGTTGCCCCCTCTGCCCTCTCTCCCTCTGCCTCATCCATCTTCCCGCCCTTCTGACTTTCTAGTCCTTTTTTTCTTTCACCCCATCTCATCTCCTTCTCATCACTTGTTCACTGTCTGTGTGGTTAGCAGAGCTGCTAAAGTGTCAGTGACACACACGCACACAAACACAAGGTTGAATATGAAAGCGAACACACACATTGCTTTTGACCCTGTCTCCCTGTTAGTCTCCCCTAACCTTTATTTCTCTTTCTCTGCATCATCTGTCATCCTCTGGAGAAAAGGGATATAATTAAAGGCAATGCAGTATAATGTCATAACCTATTGATTTGGTTTCCCTAGTCTCCAATTTGCATTATATCCTTTCAAATGATCTCTTTCTGTGCTGCATTTCCAATATACACACTGTTGTCTCTGCTTGTGTGCATTTTTTTTTTTTTACTTTTAAGCAAATTTGCATATAAAAGTTTTGAAATGCTATCAAAAGAACTCAAGTTTTGGTTTGTTTCTCTCAGTCGACTCAAAGCAAATATACAGAACTCATAAATAATGAAGATAATGAAGAAAACAGTCGAGTACTAAAGACGATCTAAATTAATAAAGCACATTCATGAGAAACTTGAGGGAATCTTTAGAGATGTGATTAGTACTGAATCAAGTTCTTGCCAGCATTTGTTGGCTATGCATCATTCTTTCATCCACGGATGAAAACAGAGAAATGCACTTAGCAATTCTGTTGTGATGCATCGCTAATAACCACATACCCCAAACAAGCTCCATATACATTAACGCATTAAGGCATGATTTATTCAACAAAAGTGCTTCCATTGCCATCTTTTTTTATATGTATATTTCAAGCAAACTTTACAAAATTTTGACAGATGATTTTCCTTACTCAGTTTTTGACTTGTTTGTTTGTGACGGTGCAGTACTATTCGATAGTGTAACGCAAGCAAACACACATGCATATGCACAAACTATCGCTTTAAATGATGTTCTGAACTGACTGATGAGGTCATATAAATGAGAAGTGCATGGGTCACGTATATCCACACTGTCTGAGCTGTAGATCCCTGCGCACATTTGCCTGTTCTGTCGCTCTCTGTCACTCACACACACACAAACAGAGACACACACACACACACACACGAACACATACACAGATGCACAGGGGCAGCATTAGTGTATAAGAGAAGGGTTATTGCAATATAATCCCATATTAAAGCCACACTCCCTGTTTGGGTTGGAGGCTTTTAATAGCAATCGGGCAGCACACGCACACACACGCACACACGCGCACACACCTAAATCGACAGAAGCATTTGGAATCCTTGTTAAAAGCAAAA